>NC_059427.1:4748453-4767360 GCF_021028975.2 Sphaerodactylus townsendi
CTCCTCATGCACAGGACAGGAAGTTTTTAAAAAGTTGTCTGCAGCACTGAAAGTTAAACTGACTGAGCTTTTTGCTAGAGAGGCCCAGCAAGTAGCAGGGGAGACAGAAAAATGAAAAGGCTCCTTTCCTGTGAGGGTGGGAAGGAATTGCTTCTGTATCACCAAAGGCAACAGGAAAGGCTTCACTTCACAGGGGGGAAGCCTTACAGACAGATCCTGGAAGGTTTATTCCAAAATAAGCCAGTGGAGGAAAAACTTAGATTGTGGAAGGGAGGAAGGCAGGAATCATCCTCAGCTATGGTTGTTACAGGTTTTCCAACTCCCAGATGGTAAATTCCTGGGCATTTGAGGGTTCAGCAGCAGTGGCGTAGGATGTTCTAATCTGGAGGAACTGGGTTTGATTCCCAGCTCTGCAGCCTGAGCTGTGGAGGCTTATCTGGGGAATTCAGATTAGCCTGTACACTCCCACACACGCCAGCTGAGTGGCCTTGGGCTAGTCACAGCTTCTCGGAGCTCTCTCAGCCCCACCTACCTCACAGGGTGTTTGCTGTGAGGGGGGAAGGGCAAGGAGATTGTAAGCCCCTTTGAGTCTCCTGCAGGAGAGAAAGGGGGGATATAAATCTAAAACACTTCTTCATTTTGAGAAAGTCTGCATTTGGGAGAGTGGGCAATCTCTCAGCATTATTTCAGCCCCGCCTACCTCACAAAATGTTCTGGAAAAGGAAGGAAAGGAGTTCATAAACAGCTGTGAGACTCCTTACAGGAGAAAAAAACAGCGTATGAATCCAAACTCTTCTTCTTCTTCTAAACTCTACTTCCTTTGAGAGGTGAACTCTTTGCATTTATACCCTTCCCGCCACAGGCTCCACCCCTGGATTTCCCAACCTGGAATTGTCAATCTTATACATTTGGCAGGGTTCATTGCTGTTCATCCCAGCAACTCTTGTGTCCTGTCCCATGCACAAACCACACTCCTGACTCAATCCCTCTCTGTGCCAGTTTCAGATTTACACTTGCCCTACACTAGCAGGCGATCAGTGTGGCTTTGGGTGGGCGTATCTCCTGGAATGCTTAGCAGCCATAGGACAGCCTAACCCAAAGTAACATTTCTAAAGAACCAGTTAACTTTCCCAAAGAGCCAAACAGGCATATCTTTAAAAGCTTGGTATGTAATATAGCAAAATGATATTACAAACAATTTATCTGATCCACCATGTATCTCCATTCTCTTGTTTTCATTGTGGTACATTGCTGTCTTTCTCTCCTTTCTACCCCCACAAGTCCAAGTGAGTAAAGGCATCTTTTCGCAGTTGGAGGCAAGCCAATAAAAGAAGGGATGGAAGAGCAAAGCCCACAAAGACTGGGACCTGGCAAGAGAACGAGGAAAGGCTCCCATCCCATCCAAGCTGGGAGTGATGTTGAATTCTGGGAGAGAGCTGTGCCAGAAATCTGGGATCGGGAACCCATAAACTTAGATATACTTTGCCAACACTTCCGGCAGTTCAGCTACTGTGATGCTGATGGGCCCCGAGAGGTTTGCAACCTACTCCATGGACTTTGCAACCAATGGCTGAAGCCAGAGAGCCACTCGAAGAAACAGATCCTGGACCTGGTGATTCTGGAGCAGTTTCTGACCATCCTGCCCCAAGAAATGCAGTCCTGGGTTAGAGGATGTGGACCAGAGACCAGTTCCCAAGCGGTGGCCCTGGCCGAAGGTTTCCTCCTGAATGAGGCAGAAGAGAAGAGGCAGACAGAACAGGTGAGGGCTTTTCTTTCCAGGTATGTCCACTTCAAGCAACAATATCTGACCTTCTCCTAAAGATTCCCTGCCTGATATTTGTCCAGGTGTTTTGTCTAAGTGTTAATCACCTGAATGGGAGGTTTTAATGACTTGCTTCATCAGCCACTTCTTCTAGGGAATTTCTTATCCCTCCAGATAATTCCCTAAGGTTGAATGAAAGTGCTACTAGGTCTGCTGATAGAGAGGTGCAGAGTATGGGAATGGGGCAGGAGCCAGTTCTTGGTGTCTTCCATTCCATCTTTTACTCATTGTCCTCAACTGCCATTTCAGATATGTGGTCCATCTGTGAAGTTGGAAGTTGAGTTCTCTGAGGTGGAAGGAGCTCGGTTGGAGGAAAGGCAGCGTGCCCCTGCCCAGGAACTTGCCCACGATGCCCTCTTGCACGGTGAGGACTCATTATGCCTGGATGGGATTGGGGCACCCAGTTAATTTGGTAGGTGATGAGTTCTGGTCAAGAAAAAACGGAAATGTTTCTTCATCCAAATTATGGTGCTCAGTGTTCAATGGTGGGGATTCCTGCAGAAGGGGATTAGACACATCATGGAGGCAGTTCCCTCCTTTTTTCATTAGAGGGACTCAAGATTGCACAAAAGAAAAAGCAGACAAATCTGGTATGAGCACTTCAGTCTTGTGACTTAACAAAGCCTGCGTGTTCTCATCAGCACATGTCTGAAAACCAGTTGCTAGTGGCCAGGAAATGTGGGCAAATGTGTTTTGTGCTCAAGCTTATGGGGACACGTGATGGGCCAATGTAGAAAATAGAACGCTGGAATAGGGATGCGGGGAGGGAGGATGTGATGTCATGTTTATGTTGCCTCTGGCCAAAAACGTGGATGCCACATTAGTGGATCAGTAGATGCTAAGAACACTCATTGATATTACCCTCAGTTTCCAGATGCGCTCAATTCAGATCTCATTTTTTGGCCTGATGTTACACCGAGGTGCCATGCAACATCATCAACTTCCCTGATTTTCTTCCCCCAGCCTGGACTCAGTGGTATGTGCAGAGGCCCAGCTGGTGGGAGAATAGCATGTCTGGAGCTCTGGTCTGATCCATCAGAGAAGCTATCCTGTTTTTCATCTCTACTGTTTACAGGACATCTTTCAAGTATCACAAAAGTCTCAAACGTGTCATTTGTTTATTTACTGGATTTCTATCCCATCCATTTCCAACTCACGTGAGGCTCTGGGCAGCTCATGGCTTTTGCAGCTCCCCCCTCCCCCCCCCCCCCGAGGCTCATGGGTACCTTGTGCTTGTCTTCCGCCTCTCCCACTACTTACTAGAGGCCTTACGCGGCCTGGGACCGTCGTATCTTCGGGACCGCATCACCCCATATGTCCCTGCACGGCCTCTCCGATCAGTGGAGGCCAATCTACTGGTGGTCCCTGGCCCCTCGGCGATACGGCTGGCCTCCACACGGGCCAGAGCCTTTACAGCTCTGGCCCCGGCCTGGTGGAATGCTCTTCCTCCAGTTGGTCCGTTCTGGCCCCGCGGGACCTTTGTGAGTTCCGTAGGGCCTGTAAGACCTGAGCTGTTCCTCACCGGCCTTTGGAGGGACCAGCCGCCAGATGGTGCGCCCTTCCCCGCCCTGATACCGGGCTTCAGCTGTCATCTTAGACTCGCCACTCCTCCCTTTTGGAAGGGGGTGGGAATTTTTAGATCAGAACGTGGGATGCTGTTTCTCCCCCCCTTTAGGGGAAGGGATGGAATTATAATAGCAGATTGCTGAATGCCATCTACTCTTATTTTTATTGTAACTTATTATATTACTGGAAATTTTTACAGTTCTCGCTGCTTTTAATTGTTTTAATTGCTTATATTGCCTTCTTCTATGTTGTACACCGCCCAGAGCCCCTCGGGGATGGGGCGGTATATAAGCTCAATAAATAAATAAATAAATAAATAAATAAATAAATAAATAAATAAATAAATAAATAAATAAATAAATAAATAAATAAATAGAAAGGGATACAGTTCTTTTTGAGTGTACATCAGGCAAGGTTTCGCAGCCATGGAATTGGAGTGCATGAAGCATGGTTCACACAAGCAAATAAAATAGGAAGCAGAGACTGATTCCCTTTCTTCCGATTTTCTCTCCCTTCCAGGCAGTGAAGAGGCACTATTGTTCCATTCTCTTTGCGAAGGTGTGGAAACAGCTGCTGCATCTCCAGCCCAGGTAGGAGAGTTGAGCAGGGGGCAGCCAACCCCTCCCTCCTTTCCTCAGGGGAGCTTTTCTCATGAAGTTCATGCTGTGAGGCCCAGGCAAGAGGGTCTGAACGCCCCTCCTTATACATAAGATGAACTCCCCACCCTGCATTTCCTAGAATGTCCCTTCCCACAGTTTTGTCTCTGCCTGACATGACCTGTGGCTTTTACTTTCAGTCTCTGGTTTCGTTTGGGGAGGTGGCTGTGTATTTCACAGAGGCGGAGTGGGCACTTCTGCACCCAGACCAAAGAGCTCTCTATGAGGACGTCATGCTGGAGAACTGCGGGATTGTGGCATCTCTGGGTAAGGAACTCTTGTAGGTACCAGAGGTACACATTTCTGCCTTTGGGATGAGGCATGAATCAAAATCTTTAATAGCAAGATGATATGTTGAAGCCTGTTCTGCTACTTGCTTTCTTGTGGAGACCAGGAGGTAACAGGATGGCAACCAAAGCAATATTCAGCCTGGCAAGGTAGAGTGACCCGAGCAATCTGGGTTTTTTTTCAATCAGATACCTTTAATGCCATATAAATAAAAAGAAAAACATAGCATCACAGCTTTCCAATTAACACAGGTTAGAACGACTTAAAATTACACCGTTTAAAAATCTGGCCACAGCTTCCAGCACCTCACAGCAATGACTGTTTAGAAGAAATATAACCTTCCATTTATCAGTTGACCCTTCCCTTCCACGCAAGAGGGGGATTATATACTTTTTCCTATCTAAAACATAGAAGGGACAGTATAACAACATGTGAGATACAGATTCCACACAGTCCAGGTCACATGGGCATTTCCTATCTTTATATGGGATCCCGAGACGGCGTCCTTGTTGGAGAGAGGTAGGTAGAACACTGCACCTGGCAAGAGTAAGTGCCCTACGCCACCAAGCCTCAATCAATAGATAAAGACATCTGGCCGCTGTTAATCTATCAAAGGGGATTCCCAGAAACACAGGGGAACAGGATTTGTCGGCTGCCTCCAACATCTGTTGGAATTCTCTATTGAAAGTCTCAATCTGGTTGGCCAGGGACAACTGAGCCAATAGGACACTATACTCCTATTGATACACCCCAGAATCGCATTGGCTTTTTTGACCTCCGCATCACACTGTTGACTCATGTTCAGTTTGTGGTCTACTAAGATTCCCAGATTCCTTTCACATGTAGTGTTGTGAAGCCAGGTGTCACCCATCCTATATCTGTGCATTTCATTTTTTCTGCCTAAGTGTAGTATCTTTCATTTATCTAAGTGTAGTATCTTACATTGAAATCTCCCATTAGTACTACTTCCCATTACTACCGAACGATCTAATTCCTGACTTCTCTTTTTCTTCCAGCAGGGGATGAGCAGTGGAATGAGGGCGAGGAGGACATGCATCACCTATTGCCAGAGAAAATAAAGAATGACAATCTGAAAAGAAACTTCAGGAACCAAGGTGGGCCTAAGAGGCGGGAAGGATGTCACATGGCTGAGAAATCACATGGCCAAGGGCAGGACCTCTGTGAAATAATTCACACAGTAGAAGAAGCATACATGTGCTTGGAGTGTGAAATTAACTTCTCAGATCAAAGCCAGTATGAGAACCATTTGCAAATGCACACGGGAAAGAAGACCAGTCAATGCTTGGAGTGTAACAAGAGTTTCCTTTGCAGAAAAGAATTCCTTAAGCATCAAAGAACACATAAAAAAGAGAAACGTTCTGGCTTCTCAGACTCTGGCAAGAGCTTCTCACAAAAAATAGATCTTTTTCAACACCAAAAGACTCATTTAGGAAGGAAGCGATTAATCTGCTTAGAGAGGGGAATGACCTTCTCTGGTAGAAAAAAGAATAATGTACATATTCCAAAGCACAGTATATTGAGAGCATATAAATGCTATCGATGTGGAAAGTTCTTCAGCTGCAGATCAAAGCTCCTTGTGCACCAAAGAACCCACACAGGAGAGAAACCTTTTGAATGCTCAGAGTGTGGAAAAACATTCTGTCAAAGTGGCCATCTTCAACAGCATCAACGATCTCACACAAAGGAGAGACCTTTTGAATGCTCAGAGTGTGGGAAGAGATTCAGTTGGAGTGGCACTCTTCAACAGCATCAAAGAACTCACAGCAGGGAGTCACCTTTTGAATGCTCTGAGTGTGGAAAGAGATTCAGTTATAGTAGCAATCTTCAAAGGCATCAAAGAACTCATACAAACGAAAAACCTTTTGAATGTTCAGAGTGTGGAAAGAGATTCAGTCAGAGTAGCAATCTTCAAAGGCACCAGAGAACTCACACAAAGGAGAGACCTTTTGAATGCTCAGAGTGTAGAAAGGCATTCAGTCAGAGTAGCACTCTCCAACAGCATCTCAAAACTCACACAAAGGAGAGGCCTTTTGAATGCTCAGTGTGTGGAAAGAAATTCAGTCGGAGTAGCACTCTTCAACTGCATCAAAGAATTCACACAAAGGAGAGACCTTTCAAATGCTCTGAGTGTGGAGAGAGATTTAGTTGGAGTAGTAATCTTCAACAGCATCAAAAAACACACACAAACGAGAAACCTTTTGAATGTTCAGAGTGTGGAAAGAGATTCTGTTGGAGTACCCATCTTCAAAACCATCAAAGAACTCACACAAAGGAGAGACCTTTTGAATGCTCAGTGTGTGGAAAGAGATTCACTCATAGTAGCAATCTTCAACAACATCAAAGAACTCACACAAAGGAGAGACCTTTTGAATGTTCAGTGTGTGGAAAAAGATTCAGTCGCAGTGGCAATCTTGAACAGCATCAAAGATCACACACTAAGGAGAGACCCTTTGAATGCTCAGAATGTGGAAAGAGATTCAGTCACAGAAGCAATCTTCATAACCATCAAAGAACTCACACAAAGGAGAGACCTTTTGAATGTTCAGTGTGTGGAAAGAGATTCAATTGGAGTAGCACTCTTCAAAGGCATCAAACAACTCATACAAAGGAGAAATCTTTTGTATGCTCAGAGTGTGGAAAGAAATTCAGTCAAAGTGGCCATCTTCAAAAGCATCAAAGAACTCACACAAAGGAGAGACCTTTTTAATTCTCAGTGTGGAAAGAGATTCCGTCAGAGTAGCAATCTTCAAAGGCATCAAAGAACCCACACAAAGGAGACACCTTTTGAATGCTGGGTGTGGAATGAGATTCAGTTAGAGATGCAGTGTTCAGCAGAATCAAGGAACCAAACAGGAGAAACCTTTTCAATGTTCAGAATGTGGAAAGAAATTCAGTTTGAGTAACAGTTTTCAACAAAATAGAAAAACTGCCAAAGAGGAGACAACATTTGAATGCTTCTTGTGGTGAAAGAAATTTAGTCAGAATCACCATCTTCAACAGCATCAAAGAACTAATACAGGGGAGAAAACTTTTAAATACTCAGTGTAAGGACCATGTACCCTTTCAGTTGAGACCGCCCAATTTGATTCCCATTCTTCTTTTAGGGATTTTGAAAGGCACCCCCTGAAAACCAAAAGTACAATGGTAGATCTTTGGGATATGCTTGAAAGAGTTCATTTGCCTCCCATGTCCAGAGCCCATTTTTATCATGGAGGCAGAACTTCAGTAGAGCTTTGACATACCACTCAGCACCAAGACACTTACATGACCATATGTCAATTTCAAGAGTACTTTATCAAAGTAATATGAGACCATTTCTAGTTAATGGGCAATCACATCTGAGCCATCAAAGAAGCCAAGCCTTTGATCAACTGAGGCACACACAGTGCTTTGAAAACTTCCCTACTTTGGAATGTCAGATGTCATTTCTGACTCTTTCCACTGAATTTGAGGCAGTAACTTCAAACTACTCAGTCAAATTCAACTTTGTTTCTTGAAGCAATCAAGATCATGGTTAAGTCTGGTCCCATGCCAAACTATGGAACATTTCCCCATAAGAGGGGAGCCTGAATCTGTGAAAAGGGTGTGCCAGGTTTCCCCCATAACCTGGAGACTTCTGCCATTGCTTTGCAGAGTCCTCTCTGTCTCTCTCGTTGGATGTCTGCTGCACAGACTACTTGCAGTTCACAGCCTCTCACCTTGGATCAGGTAGAATCATAGACTTGGAGAGACCCCAAGGGCCATCATGTACACAATCAAAGCACTCCTGATTGATGACCATCCATCCTCTCTTTAAAAACCTCCTAAGGTAGAAACACCACACTCCGAGGTAGTGTATTCCAATGTCAAAGAGCCCTTACCGTCAGGAAGTTTTTTCCTGATGTTTAGGTGCAATCTCTTTTCCTTCACCTTGAACCAATTACTAGTCTCTGGAAAACAACCTTGCTCCCTAACCAACATGACATCCCTTCAAATATCTAAACATGGCTATCATGTCACTTAACTTTCTCTTCACCAAACTAAATATACCCAGCTCCCTAAATCTCTCCTCATAGAGCATGGATTCCAGATCCTTTACCATTTTGGTTGCCCTCCTCTGAACCCATTCCAGCTTGTCAATATCCTTCTTGAATTGCGGTGCCCAGAACAGTACACAATATGCCAGGTGAGGTCTACCCAATGCAGAATAGAGAGGTTCAATTACATCTCTTGATCTAGGCTCTATACTCCTATTGATACAACCGAGAATTGCATTGGCTTTCTTGGCCACTGCATCACGCTGCTGACTCATGTTCAGTTTGTGGTCTACTAAGACTCCCAGATCCCTTTCACATGTAGTGTTGTCAAGCCAGGTGTCACCCATCCTATATCTGTGCATTTCATTTTTTCTGCCTAAGTATGCTATCTTACGTTTCTCTCTGTTGAAATACATTTTGTTTGTTTTGGCTTTCTAATCTGTGCAGGTCATTTTGAATTCTCACTCTGCCCTCTGGGGTATTAACTACCCCTCCTAATTTGGTGTCCTCTGTAAATTTGATTAGCATGCCCTCTATTCCATCATCCAAATCTTTGATTAAAAATATTGAATAGCACTGGACCCAGGACAGAACCATGTGGCACCCCACTAGTCACTTCTCTCCAGGATGGCATTGATGAGCACCCCTAGCTATGCTGCGTCCACAGCATTCCCTTCCTCTACCAAGCTTGTCACTCTATCAAAAAAAGAGATAAGATTAATCTGGCATGACTAAACCCTTGCTGACTTTTTGTGATCAAAGTATTTCCTTCTAACGGCTGACAGACCATCTGTTTAATGATCTGCTCCAGAATCTTCCCTGGTATTGATGTCAGGCTGTCTGGACAGTAATTATTAGGGTCCCCTTTTTGAAGATGGGGATAACATTAGCCCTCTTCTAGTCCACTGTGACTTCTCCTGTTCTCCAGGAGTTCTCAAAGATTATAGCAAGTAGTTATGAGATTACTTCTGCCAGTTCTTTTAATACCCTGGGATGTAGTTCACCAGGCCCTGGAGATTTGAATGTGTTTAAAGTAGCTTTAGCTTTTCTAACTTTCTCCCTACAATCCTGGTTATTTGTTTGAATTCCTCTTGGGTGATTTATCCCCTTTTCCATTTCTTGTCCATGTCCCTTTAAAATCTGAGCTCAGTGGAAAGTTCTTTAGACAGCCATCTTGGTTTCCTTAGACACCTCCCATTTTTCCTCCTCATTGTAACTGTTTCAAATTATGCCCTCAAGATCTCACTTTTAAGAAACTCCCAGCTATCATGCACTCTCTTCTCTTCTAGTATTTTTGAACACAGGATCACACCCAGTAGATTCCTAAGCTTTCTGAAATCTGCTTTCTTAAAGTCTAGAATGTGTGCATGACTATGCTTGGCATCCCTTCTCCACTGTATAACAAACTCCAGGAGAACATGGTCACTCCCACCTAAAGATCCTACCACTTCCACTCCACTAATCAGGTCATTATTATTGGTTAGGAGCAGATCTAAAATAGCTGTTCCTCCCGTTCTTCCACGTGCTGGACCATGAAATTTTCCGCAAGGCAAGTAAGAAATTTGTTGGACCTGATTGTCATGGAAGAGTTTACTCCCAACAAATATCAACAGAAGAGTTTGACTCCCAACAAATTGAAATCTCCCATTACTACTACTTTTTTCCCTTCTGAAAGTTTGGTCATCTGTTCCAAGAATGTACCATCCATCTCTTCAGACTGATAATATCAGCCACTCTCACCTCTTCCCCCTATTCCTTTCCCGCATTCTTAGTTTTTTTATGTGTGCATGTGCTTGGAGTTCAGGAATCAGTCCTCAGCTGCTTAGTGGAGGTTTGTTGCAGTTTTACTGCTTTGTGTTTAATTTTGTATTTGATAAAATTGAAATTATAATAACTTTGTGTTTTTATTTGGGGGGTACTACTACAGAGATCTACTGTTTTATTTGCAGACTACAATATCTTGAGTAATTCCTTTCTGAACCATTTTTAAAAACTAATTCCCCCAACTCTGGGTCCACTTGGGGGGAAATACTCAAAAGTGTGGAAAGAGATTCAGTCAAAGAGGCGAGGCAGTTCTGACCTGTGTTAAAGATCTCACACAGAAGAGAAGTCTTTTGACTACTCAGAGTATGAAAAGGGATTCAGTCAGCAAGGCTAATTATCTTGTTCTTCCTTTTTTGATGCTCTTTTCTATCCCTTTACACTGATTATTATGAGAGTTTGCTTTATCTCTTTGTGCCCACAGCTAGACTATTGCATTTAGATTTCTGATTCTATTTCTGTCACCTTTTGTTTTTTGTTTATCTTCAGCAATTTTAAGAATTCCTCAGTCATCCATCAGGGCTTTTAATTTTTGTGGCTACATGACTAGCCTTTGCACATTCTTCCCTGCTGATTTCAACCCACAGCTCTTTGGACAATCTCACTCTGGCCGTTTCCGCACGGCCTCCTTGCGCCCCCACGCCGCCAAGAGTGCGGGCGGCGTGGGGGCGCAAGCCCGTTCGCATGCAAGCATGCGAACGGGAGAAGCGGAGGCCGGCAGACGGCAGGCGGCTCCGCACGGAGCCGCCTGTTCCCCCTCCTCCCTCCCACTTACGGTGTCCTCCTCGTCGCCTGCGGGGCGTCGCAGCCCCGCCCACGCTGCCCTCCGACCCCTGGGAGCTTCGACGCCCGCAGCGAAAATTACAAAATGGAGAAGAAGGGCAAATCTTCCCGGCCGGTTAAGCACCCGGCGCCCGCCAGAGCGGCTCCCTCCCCAACAACAACCGGGAGTTGTTGTTTAGAAGCGACAATGGCATACAGAGAATGCGCTGCTTTCGCGTTCCGGCAGCGGCACCTGTAAGCAGCCTGGTAGCCTTTTGGCAGGCGTCGCCAGTGAGCGTCTTTGGAAATGGCCTCTTTTTGCAGTTTGCACCGCAGGGGCCCTGTAACCGTGGATGAGGTCTTTCTACTAAAATTGCCTCAAATCCAGCAAGGTCTTCTTTTTTTTTCTTCACATGTAAATTCTATGATAGTATAAGAACTTCTCTGATCCCCTTCTTTTAACTTTTGTTAGAAAAATCAATGAAGCCTAATTTGAATAAAATATCTACAGGAGGGGATTGTTTTACTCAGAACTGTTCCCTCTGGAACTAGCCCTTCCCCTCCGGTGCCTCTTCAACTGTTACTCTACAAGATGTTAATTTTCTTGTTCGTTTATGTAATGCTGTGCTGAAGTAAGTTGTTATTTCTTCAGAAGAAAAATTGTTTATCCCTCACTAACAACTTTTAAGAACATAAGAACATAAGAACAAGCCAGCTGGATCAGACCAAAGTCCATCTAGTCCAGCTCTCTGCTACTCGCAGTGGCCCACCAGGTGCCTTTGGGAGCTCAGATGTAGGACTTTTGCCAGCCACTCAGTCTGCTGCCCACTTAATCTTCAGTCTAGAAATGAAAGTCATATCTCTTGGGCTGTTGCCAAATGTATTGCAGCTGCACTAAAAATTCAAGTCACTGCCATTCATTCAGTGCCTAGTTAAAAACCCAGTGACTCTGACTATTTGAATTGAAGTTTTAATTTGCTATCTTATAATATATATTTTATATTTATTTTTTCTTAAAGCACTGAACATTTCTTTCCCATGAATTTCAATTGTTGTTGCATTATTTGTCTCTAAAAGCCCATGTCTTTGAATAAATTGTCTCTAAAAGCCCATGTCTTTGAATAAATTGTCTCTAAAAGCCCATGGATGTCTTTGAATAAATTAAATGAAAATAGAACAACAAACCCCTAATCTCTCTTGTCTTAATCTTTTTAAAAATGCCTTCTCTTCAAACTCCCAGACAAGCCTTGACAATCAAGCATCCCTTGCAGCGCCTCCTGAAAATTTCAAAGGAGGCCCCCCTCTCACCTCTTCAGGATGCCCCATCCCTGGTAAATGTGTTCGGTTGGGAGGCAAACTAGCAGCTTTTTGTATATTGTCGAAATGCTTCTGAGTTCTTTTGTGGAGGAAAGGTGCCAAATCTCCCAAGTGTAATATCCCAGTCCAAACATTTCAGAGCAAAGTGGCATCAATTTGTTGGTTTTAACATCTGGATGTAGATTCCTTCTCAATGTTTCAAGTAGGGTTTTGGAGCTGTAGCTGCTTCAGTGGCTGTGATGGAAAACGTGTTGTGGGAAAGACAGAAGAGGTAGAGAGTATTGAATTGAATAATTCATTTACTGTCAACGACCAGTATAAAAACCCATCTTGCAATGAATCATCACCATCAATACAGTAGTACATAGATTAACAGTTAATCAGCATTGAAAGAGGTACCTGTAAAACACTACTTAAAACTCTAACTTTCAGCAAATTAAGCTGAGCATTAAAACTGTATCATATTTAAAAGGCATCTCATTCCTTACCATCCAGCCACCAGATATCTGTTTCTATATTTACAAATTGATGTACAGAAGCAAGCCATTACACTTGTAATTCTATGGTCACTGCCCATTAACAAATAGTCCAATATATCTTTGTCATTCATGCCAATCAGGCATGCCAGCACTGAACTAAGGATTCCCTGAGACTTTTTATAAATGGGGCATCTAAAAACCATATGCTCTAGAGAACAGGGGCAGAGCCTCTTTTGATGTGGGATTTTCTTGTATTTGCCCTCTAACACTGAGGAGGGAAGAGAATTACACCTGGCCAGAGTGAACTATCTTTTCAAGTTACTGTTATCAAGGAAGAAGAGGTAAGGTGCTACAATTACTTGCCATCTTAGATGTCTCTGTGCTAGAAATTTAGGTGACTTCATAAGATCCATTTGTCTCCCTATGTAAAAAAAATTCTCTGTTTGACTAGCCCACGGGCCCTTTTAGTTCCCATAGCTAGAAGAGATTGAATGGAAAATTCCATCTGTTGTAGGGCATTTAAAACTGCTCTAAACCAGCTGGACTGGAAATTGTCCTGAAGAACTAGAGAGAGAAGGCCTTGTGGGTTATGATGACAACTTAGCTATTTTTAATAGATAGAAAACAAATTAGAGCTTCTACCCTGAACATCCCGGTTTCAAGCCTAATCCACGAATTAGAAATATTAGGGACCTGTAAGAGAGATCTTAAAAACTTAGGCTCATTCCGCACATGCAGAATAATGCACTTTCAAGCTGCTTTCAGTGCTCTTTGAAGCTGTGCGGAATGGCAAAATCCACTTGCAAACAGTTGTGGAAGTGGTTTGAAAACGCATTATTTTGCGTGTGCGGAAGGGGCCTTAGATTGTACTGTTTTTTTCTAATGGGGCAAATGATGCAGAGGGAGATCCCAAGAAAGAGCCATAGGCTAATTGCAGGATTGTTTTGGCTTGGAACAATTTCAGTGCTGCCGGGACATACAGACCTCTAGTTTTGTAGAAGCTGACCTCTCACCTACATTTGCCATTGAGGCATGGTGTGCAGATTTAGTTCCTGAGGCTTGAAGTACCACCCCTAAGTACTTAAAGCTATGAACCTGCTCAATTTTATTTCCTAGTAGCCGCCAGTTTCTTGATCTGGGACAATTTGAGGTAGAGAATATCCCCTCTGACTCTTCATTAGATGTTCTGTGCCAAGATGGTAATTGGGGGCATCATCCTCTGATGGTTCCAGTTCTATCTGGCTGATTGGTCCCAGAAGTGGAACTAGGGAACCCCCTATTCGACTAATGCCACAGAGTCCTCTTGTCCTCTGTGCTTTCGGTTCTGGAATGCTCTGGTGGACTTTGAGAGTTTGAACAGTGTCTCTTTCATCAGGCCTCAAATGTGAGGCTATTTGGAAGCACTGGATAAGATCTCTATCCAGTGTCTTTTCCTTCCTTCAAACAGGAGACTGGAGATTTACTCCAGAGCTGGAAGAATGACTAAGTAAGACCGAGCAGAGTGATTCTTTTCTGAGCCCAACAAAGTAAACTTTCATTTTTGACCACACTGTTCAAGAAAGTTGAAAGAGATGCAGAGAGAGAAAATTTTGTAGTGCTTAAGTTTTCTGCAAAAGCATTTCCACTTCTAAATCATTCTCGTTTCCTAAAATTAATAGTGAATGGGTGCCTCCACCAATGCAATATTAGGTCTGTTTGGCAGTTTTGACCTTTTACTGAATGTTGTTCTGGTAAGAAGTTGGTCGCCATTTGAGCACTAAGCAACTACAAGAAACAGTGCCAAAACATTCATGCCTTAAACTTTTCATTACTCTTGTCTGGACAGCTAAGAACAAGGTTCCTTCTCTTTTTTGAGCCTAGGGACCCTTTTATATTCCGACATTGTGTTCTGGGTATGGCTCCCAAATGGCTGCTGCAGGAGGAGGAGCCAAACATGCAGAGGAAGCGCAATTGGAAGGGAGAAGGGTTTAAAAATGGGAAGAGTGAGAGAATAAAACAAACATGGGTGACAGCTGCCTAGGAAACAACATAATTTTAATTTGCAATACCCAACTGGATCTTCAATCATAAGCCCTGCTGGGTGACAGCCCCACAAGCCCCACACTTCATCTACAAACACTTGGTGTGCACCAATAAAGGTGTGGTTGGGCAACACGCACTGGACTGGTGTAGTCTTTTCTAAGCATTGGGTGAATGTTCCTTGGCCTAACGGCTAATTTTTAAATTTCATTTTTTCTGCCTGGATTTCCACTGACTGACAATGTGTCTGGGCATGGACAGAATGTTTTGCCTTCATCACTGAGCAACCACAGCCAGACTTTATACATCTGGATCAGACAGCAAGGGGTGTTTTTTTTTTTGCCTAGATTAGAGCTTAAAATATACACTTGATCTTTCATTTGGCTTTTACTTGCCCTTAACTGGGACTGATTAATAGAAATAACATGGAATCTCCCATTTATAAAACTCAAGGCTGCTTTAACATGGGAACCAGCCAAGAAAGGAAGGGCAGGCCAGTTAGTACTCTTATAGGAAGGAAAAGGACAATAGTATAACAATAAATAAGGGAGGAAAAAGGGCTACCAAAATGTCAAGAGGCAAACAAAAATGCAGTTCCTAGAGAGCACACAAAAAGGGGAGAGAAGTACTGAAGTCTGCCAACTTCCTTCTTTTCAATCCAACCGTGTTTGTGTTACCACAGAGTAACGTGTTTACTAATAGTTAGCTAATAAGCTTGAGCCGACAAGGGCTAATTAAATAAATAATTTTTATTCCAAACCCTCAGAGGGTCTGTTATAGAATCAGAGGAGTCGCCCTGAGTATACAAAAGTCACAGTTCTTATAGGAGAAAGACAGCTGATGCATCATAAATGTTGCAAAGCCAAACCCTGTCAATTCATGACGTTTCAATATTCCCATCATGGCGATACATTGTTAAATAGCATTCTGAAGAATATAGTTTCTCACATGGCTTGACTCTCTTTCTTTGCTTTAATTCTGCTTTGTCAGTTATTTTTCTACACACACACTTTCTCAGCTCATTGCTAAGTAAAAGTATCTTTTCTTTGGAATGTGGGAAGAGACAACAGGGGCTGTTTTGGAAAGCAAAGTACCTTTTGCTATTTCTGAGCCATAAATTCTTAACACTAAAATGTCTTCAAGAAAACTTGCTTAAGTTACATATAAGTATACTTCAGTTGAAATAATCATTTAAATGCTTTATTTCTATTTTCTATTTTCTGTGCTTTAGTTGAAGATATTATTTTCATGAGCCTTTTACTTGCACCCAAGCATTAAAAGTATCTTTTTCTGGAATGCAGGAACATTGAATGCTTTTTCTTAACAAAGACACTTTTTCATGATTCTGTGAAATGACTTTGAGCTGTGTTTCTGCCAGAATCTTTTTCTCTCCATTATTTTCCTAAATAATGGGGAGAAGGAAGAAATAACCTTCTGGTAAATCTAAAATCATTTCCTTTTTCTCTTTCTCTCTCTTTCTCTCACTTTCTCTCACTTTCTCTCACTTTCTATTTCCTTCTTACTTTCACTCTTTTCCTTCTGTGCCTACATTTGCAGGAGGATGTAGGCAACAAAAGCCGGACTCTTGGGAAGAGGGGCAAGGAAGGGCAGCCCTGTAAGGGAGTCTCTTTGGTTCCCATGTGCAGATCAGGGCCAAGAAAGAGGTCAGGCTTGGCCCCTTGTTGACTCTCCAGCAACAAACAGGAGAGGATCAGGTTTTCCTCCAGGCCAGCAACCAATTCTCTGGTGTTTCAAAGGGGGAGACATCCAAATTCAGCCTCCTTTTTAGGAATCTGGGCTCTGTCCCTCCCAGAAATATTGTCAGAAACTCCCGGATGATGCTTTCTGCCAGCCTTTGCAATGCAGAAACATACAAACCACTCCTGACAATGGGAGTGCATTCAACTGTCGAACAGCCCTTACTATCAGGAAGATTTTCCTGTTTAGGTAGAATCTCTTTTCCTTCACCTTGAACCCATTACTCCATGTCCTAGTCTCTTGGGCAGCCAAAAACAAGCTTGCTCACTGTATCAAAAAAAGAGATAAGATTAGTCTAGCATGACTTGTTTTTCAGAAACCCATGCTGACTTTTTGTGATCACATTTCCCTCTAAGTGCTGGTTTAATGCTCTGCTCCAGAATCTTCCCAGGGATTGATGTCAGGCTGACTGGATGGTAATTATTAGGGTCCACCCCTTTTTTGAAGCTGAGGATAACGTAAGCCCTCCTCCAGTCCACAGGGACTTCTCCTGTTCTTCAGGACTTCTCAAATATTATAGCAAGTGGTTCTGAGATTACTTCTGCCAGTTCTTTTAATACCCTGGGATGTAGTTGATCAGGGTATTGATATTGTTGATATTGATGCAGCCCAGAATTGTATTGGCTTTGTTTGCTGCCGCATCACACTGCTGATTCATGTTCAGTTTGTTATCTACTAAGACTCCCAGATCCCTTTGACATGTACTGTTGTCAAGTCAGGTGACAACTATCCTATATTTGTGCATAATAGCTTGTGGAACTTATTTTTCTTCCTCAATGTCTTTTGCACACATTCCAGAGGGGGGTTATGTCACCTATCCTCTTCCTCAGATGCTTATATTAAAGTATTGGGACCATATTCAACTTCTTTTGCTGAGTGTCACATGAACACATACAAGTGTAGTGTAACCCCCCCCCCAACCCCCCCCCCCCCTATGCATGAGATGGCCGTTATTTCAGTTGATTGCTGTACAGGGGCCTGACTGGAACTACGGATGGCTGGTCATTTTCAAAACCGGCTTGGCGGCATCTCCTGCTGGTTGCTGCTGAGCAGAGGCAGAGCTCCTTGCCAAGGAAGCGGCAAGTTTAAAGATAACAGGGTGTCTCTGAGCACGCACAGAGGTTTTTCCTTTGTGAGGAGAGAGCGGCTTTGGACAAGGATCTTGCTCTGCTGCCTTGAAGCATTAGCAGGCAGCCTGCCCTTTCTTCTCTGAGGGACCTTGGGGGTGATGCTCACAGTTCAAGAGACAGCCAGAGCCTCCTTCCCTACAAGTCCTCTTCCATTTGGCTCTGTTCCACTAATGAATAATTAAAAATAAGACTGATAAAGCAGGTATTGGTTGTGGTGGGTTTTCCGGGCCGTGTGGTCGTGGTCTAGTGGATCTCGTTCCTTTGCAGGTATTATCCCTCTCACAAACCCTCCACCTCCACAGCATTGCCGAGGGTTCAATTCCTGAGTCAGGGAGCCAGCTCTTGACAGGGTGGTTGGGTGAGCAGGGACAAAAAAACAAACCAAAAGGCTGAGGTGGGAATCCCTGGCACCAGCCTCTCAGTCTTCCTAAACAGCCAGAGACAAAGTCCTTAGTAGCCCTTCCTGGGTCTCAACAAGAAACCAACCCTGTAAAGTTGCACGCTCACAAGGGGAGCCCCAGAAAGAAATGGCTTTGGTGGCTGCAGCACACTTGGGTGAAAACACTGGATTCCGATTGAAGCCTCCTGAACTGTAGAACACACCAAAGTAAAATACATGTGATTGATTGAAAGGATGTTCAGGAATGTACCCAAAGGGGTCTCTACTGACAGTTCCCCCCCCCCTCCTTTGGGGCTACCAAGAAGCCCACTGGACCTGTGCGGAGGGAACAGGAGGGCTGGATCTTGCTTGGGGGAGTGGGGGCAGGGGCAGGCAAGGCAGCATTTCCGGGGAACAGAAACCAGGTGAAGCTAGGAGGGAGCGGGGGTGTCCCCCCCCCAGGTGTTTCTGGACTCCCCCAGCCATTTCTTCCCTGTCTGTCATCTGGTTCTTCCCTCTCTGTCCCTTTCCCTCCCCAAGCAAATCCAAACCCTATTTTGCGAAGGGTGTGTGCAATGGGGCATGTTTTGCACCCACAGTGGAGGGGGCAACGCTTTGGGGGATCCCCCCCCCTCCACCGTCAGCCTCCGCCCCACCGAAAGGAAAGTCACAGAGCCCGGAATCCCAGAGAGGCCGCCTTGGGGGGCGGGGGGGGGACATTTCCTTCCTCCCCGACCTCCAGAGATGGGGAAGCCGCTTTTGCAGCCCCGCCAGCCCCTTCCGAGTGAGTCAAGGGGCGATCCAGGAGAGCCTCCCGCGCTGCAAAGCTCCCTCTGGCGCCCCTCCTCCCTCCACAAGGCTTGGAGGGGGGTG
>NC_059427.1:4767451-4809840 GCF_021028975.2 Sphaerodactylus townsendi
TTTCTTTTGTGGTTGTAATGGGTGAGAGTTCTCCTGGAGACCTTCATCATGTTGCAACCTGTTCATCAAGCCCTTGGAGTCTTCAGGAGCCAGCCAACTTGCAAAGAAGATTTGGACTTGGCAATATCAGTAGACTGTAAATAGAAGGACTTGAAATGCAACCTGAACAGGACCTTGAATTGTAACGTTAAATGTTGATGTTTTAAAAGTGTTAATTGTAAAGAAAAGTAAACCATTTTGTTGTTTAAATTTGGTTCTTTGCAACTCATTCCAGGTTCTGCCCCACAGAACCCACAGAAGGAGGTTACACGAGCAGAAGATGAAATGCAGGGCCAGGATTTGCTGGGCAGGACCAAAAGGAAGAGGGGCGTGGTGAATTGGGAGAAGAGCCCCCCCCCCCCCAAGTTCACTCCCCCTCCTTGTGCCAGAAAGTGCCTCTTTGTGCAGATCAAAGAAGCTCCCAAAGAAAGAAGAGCCAGGGAATTAAGCCCCCAATATGGAAGGGACGTTCTGTCTCCTTTATACCGGGGAGGGCAGGAGATTTGGAGGGATCTCATTCAATTACTCTGATTCTTGGCAGCCAAGCCCCAGCAAGCCATTCTTTCCTTCCACATCAGGGTCCCAAACTATGCACCCCCCTTTTTTGCTCTTTGGGAAATGCATTAGGGAGAGTTCTCCCACCCCCACCCCCACCCCCTTCTCCTTCTCCTTCTCCCTCTTCTCCTTCTCCTTCTTCTTCTTCTTCTTCTTCTTCTTCTTCTTCTTCTTCTTCTTCTTCTACCTTTTGAAGCCCCGTCCTCTAAGCTGGAGGCTACTTTTCTACTCTCCTCAGTGTGGGCGAAGGGTGTCCCCTCCAGACTACCCAAGATGATGAACCAGAGTTGCAGGATCTCTTCTGGGTCAGCAGTGCTGGGTGCCGGATGAAAGAAATAAGTGAAGGCTCCTATCTGGCATCCCTAGGGAAACATCAGTCTCTGACCTTATTCGTTGAAACAAATACAGTGGGGACAACCTATTTCCTTGCAGTGCTAGCTTTCTATGTGTAGAGAGTTTTCCCTGATGCAAGATAACTTCATTAGTTGCCAAGTTCAGAGCTGGAATCTCCCACCTGCCCCCTTGAACAGACAGTCCAGTTTTAGCTCTTAATTTGTGGCTATGAACATGATATGTAATTTGATAATGAAACTGGAGTGATCCGATGAAAAAATAGAGAGGATCCTTGAGCATCCATGATTTGTAACTCTGTTTTTGCATCATGGTGGTGCCACAAAGCAGTGAATGCCTGATTTTTACATTACAGTGTTTAGCTGTAAACACGACCTGTGAATTTACAGTGAGCTGTTAACTATTATGCTTTGGAATTAGCCTTGTACACCATTGCAGCCCCATAAGGCAGTGGATACATAATTCATGTAGATCCCACTTTTACCCAGTCCTCTTTTGAACCCAACTTCAACTGAGGTGCAGTATTTTTATCATCTTTATACTTTTATAATCAATTCCTCTCTTTGGGGCTCCCAAACAGGATGGGGGGGGGGAGGCTTCCTAGGTATGCAAAAGAGTTTTGGAATTAAAAGAAAAGCATCTTCCAACCGCCCTACTAGTGAGGCCTGAGCATACTTCTCAGGAGCTGAGGAAGATGGATATCTGTGGAACGTTATTTAAAGGGGGAGAGAAAGGAGGAGGGGGCACCTCCTGACCCTTAACCTGAAATCCAGGATATTATGAGCTATTCAGGACTATTCCCCTTTTTCTCCAAATGAGCTTGGCTGATGGATTTTTTAGGATCTATGCTGAAAAAGACAGACTTCCCCATCCCAGCGCACACAGCAAGGATGTTTTGTGCTAAAAGGGGAAGGGGTCCTTTCTGTCCTTGTGTCACCCTAAATCCATGGGAGGGGAGCTAAAGAACTCCACGGGGAACTCCATAGAATGGGGGGAAAGGGCACAACCTTCACTGAGTGATTGGGGGCATGAAGCTGCAGACAGTTTACTTAGAAAGAATCCAACTTTTTACTTACCCTTAGACATAATTCACTAAGGGTGGGAATGTTGTGATGACGCATTTCCAACCAATTGGCCATGGTTACAGCCATGGAAGTGAGGCCTGCATGGCGATTGCTTGGAAGTGCATCCCTCTCAGCCCTTTGCCCGCTTTCCCCCCACAGATGCAGAGGCAAGCCAGGCTCAGAGGGGCAGCAGTGATAGGCTGCCCTTTCTGCTGGGCCTGGTGATGCAGCAACCACTTGCTACCCATTGTCCCACCAGGCCCAGGACTGGCTTCCCCATTTCTCCACTTGCCCTATCCTTGCCCCACATACCAGCCCTCCCAAGCTCCCTTCAACCCTCCCCCCCACCTTAGAGCCTTTAGAAAGTCCTTCAACCTCTAGAGCCCATTTTATTGGTTCATAAAATGGGCTTTACTGCTAGTTTATTTGTATTTGTTTATTTGATTTGATTTCTAGTATAAAACTACACAATAATATTCTGAGTATGAGAATTCTTTTGCTGATTACTGGAAGGGGGGATTGTGTTAATGTTATTAGTTGACTATTAGTCTGTATTGTGATTGTGGTGGTGATGTGATAAGTCTATATTGTGGTTGTGATTTTCAGCGGATGTTATCTGAATGTCCCAGAGTGGTTGGAGGGCCTGAAACTGCTGGTTGTTTACCTCAGAAGGACTCTGATCTTTTTATAAAGCTGCACATTAATATTCAAGGTCTACAAGAAACTCCTGAAGAGAAAGAACAGACACACCAAAGCAGAGAAAGTTGCAAGTCCATTCATATTTACAGGACTGGCTAGACAGAAGTAAGAAAACAGGCCCAGACCGGTATGTGTTAATTATTGTTTTATATACTTAACTGCTGTTCTATATACTGTGTCTTATTAAAAAAAGATGACGTTTGCTTGTTATTTTCATCATTGTGGGTGTCACAGGATGGCATCACACAAAGACATACACTCCCTCAGTTCATTAATTTAAATAATATTTCTTTTGATACCCTCTTGACTGGGGGTGACTTTAGGGTTGGGGAACTGGACCTAGTGAGACACAATTTCTCCCTGCCCCCCCCCCCCGAAAGGCCTCCTCCTCCCCGCCACATAGTGGTTGCCACCTTCTTATCTTCAGGTATAATCAATGATACAAGTGGTGCCCTTTGTTAGACCCCCAAGCTAATATAGTCATTTTAATGTCTGTGAAAGCCTCTGTGGACAGAGAAGGCAGCCGAGCCTAGTTGCTGAGCCTGTCCCTCTGGTGGGTACAGTGACCCTTAGAAAGTCCACTAAGATGGTTGCTGAGTTCTCCTGGAATTACAGTTGATTTCCAGACTCCAGAGATCAGTTTTCCTGGAGAAAATGGTGACTTGAGAGGTGGGACATTATAATCTATACCGCAGAGTCTAGGAGAAACTGAAGTCCCCTCAAGACTCTGTCCCAAAATCTCCAGGAGTTTTCCAAGCAGGAGATGGTGACCCCCCCTTGATAGGCAGAATCACAGTGAGTGGCCTCACTGAGATGTTGTTTAGAAAAACTGACAAGAAGTTACAGAAACACAGATTTTTCAATGCAATCCTAAAACTGCTGTCCTGGGAGCAACAAGAAATAATAGTAACAGGAGTATTAAGTGTAGACCTGTTTCATACTGCTGAATTTTCATCTCTCCACTCTGCAGTGCCATTCTCTGAAATGGTTGAATTGCATGGGATATCCCAGGATTATACCCATGTGCAGAGTGCCTCCACAGTAGCCCCGCTGAGTTCCTAGGGTGTCTGAGACAGCAGCCTGATTCAAGTCCAGTCTGTCCAGATCTTTTGAAAATTTGTCTGCAGCACTGAAGGAGCAAGTGTGGTGTAGTGGTTAAGACTGGGGGAACCTAATCTGGAGAACTGAGTTCAGTTTCCCACACTTCCTCATGGGGCCTGCTGGGTCATCTTGGGCCCATCACACTTCTCTCTGAACTTTCTCAGCCCGCATGGATGCAGGAAATGGCATCTCTGTACTCCTCTTGCCTTGAAAACCCTTTGGGTTTTCGTCAGCTGTGATTTGAGGCACACAGATCCACACAGCACTGAAAGGGTTTCCAAGAGAGATGGAGACTGAAAAGGGGCTTCAGATAGGCATCACAAGAGAAAAGTCTTACAGCCAGATCCTGGAAAGTTTACTTTAAAATAAGGCTTTTAGCTCATGGAAGGGAAGAATGGTGGGATCATCCTCAGCCATGATTGTCTTGGCTGAGGGCAACATCCAGGTCATTTTGTGTATGTGTGGGGGGGTGTTTTAAGTGAAGGAATCTGTGCCGAGGTCCTATAGTTATCCATTACACAGAAACCCTCATTAATCACACTGGTGACTTGGCTTAATTTCTCTGAGGAGACCCCACCTAGATATGGAGCAGTGAAGCTCCTGAGCATGGTAGAACTGTAAATAGAGAAAGGACCAGGTTTTCTGGAGGAAAGCCACAAGCCCTTCTCTGGTAAGCACCATGTGAAATAGACATCTTTAAAAAGGGAGATCATTTAGGAGTTAGTGGTTTAGGAACTGTGTCGGTTACACTTAACTGGAGTTAGGAATTAAGTTTTGTCAGCATTTTAGTTGGAGAGCTTCAAACAGATAACAGAACGCCTCCTGAGATTCTGAATATTTTCTATCTGATTGTAACAACAGTATAAAGATATTGAATCATCTTGTAAGCAAGTAACTTGCTTCTTGTATATACTCATTAATGTTATCCTTTGCTTGAAACACTTCCTGATTTATATTGGTTTTCTTGTCAATAAAAAATATTTAAATCTTTGTTTGAACTCTGCCTGCCCATGGTGCCAATTTTATTATTTCTCTGACATATAGGAATAGATTACTGATTACCCAGACATAGCTGCCCATCTTCCTGAATGCAAAGTGCCCTAGGGGAACATTTAAATACCATTTGTCCTGTGTATTTTGTGTAGGAAAGTGGGCAAATGTGATTGGTGTTTGGAATATGTGATTGGTGATTGGTGTTTGGAATATGCTGCCGCAGGAGGTGGTGATGGCCACTAACCTGGATAGCTTTAAAAGGGGCTTGGACAGATTTATGGAGGAGAAGTCGATTTATGGCTACCAATCTTGATCCTCTTTGATCTGAGACTGCAAATGCCTTAACAGACCAGGTGATCGGGAGCAACAGTCGCAGAAGGCCATTGCTTTCACATCCTGCATGTGAGCTCCCAAAGGCACCTGGTGGGCCACTGCAAGTAGCAGAGAGCTTGACTAGATGGACTCTGGTCTGATCCAGTTGGCTTGTTCTTATGTTCTTATGTTCTTAAATGCCAAGAGCAATCACAAATTTTAAATAACCACACTCCCACTACTGCTTTCCATAAAAACTGTTCAGTCCCCACAACAGTGACCGTTAGAAATTAGGAGGGAAAATTCTCCTCAGGGCACAAGGGGGCAGCAGAAAGGTGCAGGTATGTGTGTGCCTTTGAGGGTCAGTGCATCTATCATACTGGTCATCTGAATTCTTCAAAAAACCACCTTTTTCGTTTTGATGAGTAAAAGTGGGCCTGGGGGAAGGGAACTTCTTCTTTCACTAGAATCAACCACAGCCCCATCCTAAGACCCTGATGCTTGTGGGATCAGGACTGTGAAGTGGAGTCCAAGGACTGCCCAGCACACGAGAGGAAAATTTTGAAAAAATTGTTGCCAAAGTCCAGACAGCCCAACAACCCTACTGGTATCCATGGAAACACCACCAACACCCACCAGTCACTGCATGAGGTGACTATCCTGTGATAGGGAGAGAGGGGTGGAGCATGCTGGTGAGGCCACACCCCTGAGGCTAGGAGGGATAAGTGGCACATGGGCATGCATCACTGTGAGGGTCGTCCCACATATCCCTGTCTCTCTCAGCCGTTGGCAGAGGCAGCCATGACAAAAGGTCAATGTATTCCTCCTACACGGGTTTGAGTGAGGAGAAGCACCTGTTTGCCAGGCAAAAGTGAGTTACAGACCCCCAGGCAGCTTGGCACGGAGAAACACAAGGGCACGGTCATAGGAGGTGCGTGTTCTGGTCTTACTAAAGATTTTGACTGATGCTCCCCTCATGTACCATCTCCCTGATGCAGGGTTGCCAATGTCTAGGCAGGGCCTAGAATTACAATGGATTTGTTTGCATGTAGAAAATGGCTCCTTTGGGGGGTGAACTCTGTGCCATTTTCCCTCCACAGGCTCCACCCCAGGAATTTCCAGGTATTTGCAACCTGGAATAGCCGATCTTGTACATTCAGCAGAGTTTGTTGTGCCCTCCCACCAGCTCCTATTCATCCCAGCAGCCCTTGTTCCATGCAAAAACCATACCCCTGATGCAATCCTGCTCTGTGCCAGCATCAGATTTACACTTGTTCTACACTAGTAGCAGGCCACTGTGGCTTTGGGTGGGCCTATCTCCTGACATGCTTAGTAGTCATCCGAAGCCCTGACCCAAAGTAACATCTTTAAAGAGCCAGAGATGGTTAACTTTCCCAAAGGACCAAACAGGCATATAAAAAAAAAGCTTGGTACAGCAAAATATGACACATCACACTTTTGTTCACACCGCTTCTGTTCTTTTGTTCACACTTTCATTCTCTTTAGTCTCGCATGTTGTTATCTATCCCTCCGCCCCCACAGAGCCAATCTCTTCCTCTCTTCATAGCCAATTGAGTAAAGGCATCTTTTCAATGTTGCAGGTGACCCAACAGAAGGGGAAGGAGATGAAAAAGCAGAACCCAGAAGGACCTGGACCTGGCAAGACAGAAAGGAAAGGCTCCCATCCCATCCAAGCTGGGAATGCTGTTGAGTTCTCAGAGAGAGCTGTGCCACAGATGTGGGATCAGGAGCCCCTGAACTCAGAAGTACTTTGCCAACACTTTCAGAAGTTCCGCTACTGTGATGCCAGTGGGCCCCGGGAGGTTTGCACCCAGCTCCATGGACTTTGCAACCACTGGCTGAAGCCAGAGAGGCACTCCAAGAAGCAGATCCTGGACCTGGTGATCCTGGAGCAATTCCTGACCATTCTGCCCCAGGAAATGCAGTGCTGGGTCATAGGATGTGGACCGGAGACCAGTTCCCAAGCGGTGGCCCTGGCTGAAGGTTTCCTCCTGAGTGAGGCCGAAGATAAGAGGCAGGCAGAACAGGTGAGGGCTTTTCTTTCCAGGTGTGTCCAATTCAAGCAATGATATCTGGCCTCCTAAAGCTTCTCCCCGAAATTTGTTCAGAGGTTTTGACCACTAACTTCAGCAGCCACTTCTTCTAGAGAATTTATTTTCCCCTCAAAAAATTCCCCAGGGTTGAAAAAAAAAACCCTCTTCAGTGGTGCTTCATCATCCAAACAGACTAGGTCACACCTCCAACTATTCAGGCAAAGCTGTGCAATTTTTTTGCAATTCTACTAAACTGTAGGGGGCTTCTCTATCCAGTTTTGATAGCCCTGCTGTTCAGTCAGTTCACTATTGACTTAGCTCTCCTGAGCTAGCTGTTTTTTTGCCATCGCTATATCTTAGTTTCTTGTTAGTTAGAATAGTTGGTTTAGGTTGCCTAAGTGCCTAAATACTTTCCTCCCAAAGATGTCTGAAGACAAAGCATCCAAAGCTTCTCCCTCTTCTCCCAAGAAGAGAGAAAAAAATCGTGGATAAGTCAGTTTTCTCATTTGCCACAAAAGGGGAAGTTTCACCTCAGCCTTGTGGAGATTGGCAGACTGGACTATCCTTACCCAAGGAGACCTCTGTGAGTCCTGTGGTGAAGCAGTCAGGACCACTGAGTGAGTCCAATAACCTCCCAGTGTTGGCTACTGCTTTTTTGCTGCTAGGAAATGCTGGAATGACATTTCCTGAATGAGAAAGGACAGAAAAACCCAGTGAACCTCTGAATATGGTCCTGGACCTTCCATCTGTCTGAAAAAATGGGGGAATCTGGATTAGGTCTTTCTGAAGACTCCTCCCACTGCAGCAGGCTCCAGTCTGGGTGGGAAATTCCTTGTCCTTGGGTGGCTGGGCCCAATGTCAGCACTGAAGGTTGACGAGGATGATTGAAGGATTGGAGCACCTTCCTTATGAGGAGAGGCTGCAGCGTTTGGGACTCTTTAGTTTGGAGAGGAGACGTCTGAGGGGGGATATGATTGAAGTCTATAAAATTATGCATGGGGTAGAAAATGTTGACAGAGAGAAATGTTTCTCTCTTTCTCACAATACTAGAACCAGGGGGCATTCATTGAAAATGCTGGGGGGAAGAATTAGGACTAATAAAAGGAAACACTTCTTCACGCAACGTGTGATTGGTGTTTGGAATATGGTGCCACAGGAGGTGGTGATGGCCACTAACCTGGATAGCTTTAAAAAGGGCTTGGACAGATTTATGGAGGAGAAGTCAATCTATGGCTACCAATCTTGATCCTCCTTGATCTGAGAAATGCCTTAGCAGACCAGGTGCTCAGGAGCAGCAGCAGAAGGCCATTGCTTTCACATCCTGCATGTGAGCTCCCAAAGGCACCTGCTGGGCCACTGCGAGTAGCAGAATGCTGGACTAGATGGACTCTGGTCTGATCCAGCAGGCTAGTTCTTATGTTCTTATGTTCTTACTCAAAATAGCAGAGAAAGAAAAAGTGCAGAGAAGGGCAACAAGGATGATTGAAGGGTTAGAGCACCTTCCTTATGAGCAGAGGCTGCAGCGTTTGGGACTCTTTAGTTTGGAGAGGAGACGTCTGAGGGGGGATATGATTGAAGTCTATAAAATTATGCATGGGGTAGAAAATGTTAACAGAGAGAAATTTTTCTCTCTTTCTCACAATACTAGAACCAGGGGGCATCCATTGAAAATGCTGGGGGGAAGAATTAGGACTAATAAAAGGAAACACTTCTTCACGCAACGTGTGATTGGTGTTTGGAATATGCTGCCACAGGAGGTGGTGATGGACACTAACCAGGGCTTGGACAGATTTATGGAGGAGAAGTCGATCTATGGCTACCAATCTTGACCCTCTTTGATCTGAGATTGCAAATGCCTTAGCAGACCAGGTGCTCGGGAGCAGCAGCAGCAGCAGGCCATCGCTTTCACCTCCTGCATGTGAGCTCCCAAAGGCACCTGGTGGGCCACTGCGAGTAGCAGAGTGCTGGACTAGATGGACTCTGGTCTGATCCAGCAGGTTCTTTCTTATGTTCTTATGTCCATATCTACCTATTTTCCGGTGTATAAGACAACTGTTTAATCCACGAAAATCTTCTCAAAAGTTGGGGTCGTCTTATACGCCGGGTGTCGATCCCCATCACCGTGCCCAGCCCAGACGGCCAGACGGTGGCACCCCGCGGGACTGCAGCCTCGACGGAGGCCGACCAGTCGAGGGGGCGGGGCAGAGCCACAGCGGAGGCGGAGGCGGCAATGGCACCCTGGATGGCCGCAGCCTCAGTGGAAACCGGCCAATCAGCACAGGGCGGAGCGGTGAACAGGATGCGCCAATGGTGGTGGCACATACCTCTGCCTTGGCCTCAGTCTCCTGAGGCCAGGTGCAACAGGGGTGGAGCAGAGCCGTGGTGGAGGTGACAATGGCACCCTGGATGGCTGCAGCCTCAGTGGAGACCGGCCAATCAGCACAGGGCCGGGGCGGCAAACGGGACGTGCCGACAGCAGTGGCGCAGACCTCTGCCTCGGCCTCAGTCTCCCGAGGCCAGGTGCAATGGGGGTGGGGCGACACGGGGTGCGATGCAGCAGGAACCTTGCTGCAGCTGCGGGACGCCCCAGAAGGCCATGCAGGCCTATTTAAAGAGGGGTGTGGTGGGCGAGCGAGGGTTCGGGTGGAGGGAAGAAATTGGAGAGGGTGGTTGGTAGAGGAGGCGAAGGAGAATCAGGAGCCAGAAAGTTGGGGGTTGTCTTATACGCCCAGTCGCCTTATGTGCCAGAAAATACCGTATTCCTTGGACAGGAAAAATGAAGTGGCCCTGAAGAAGGCTTGCAAGCCTTCTTTATCAATTAGGGCAGTGGAAGTCCTATCAAATTTTGCCAGGGCTTTGGTGGTTTGGCAAGATGACCTGTTGCAATAATTAAATTAATTAAAGAATCTGTTGGGTGTGGAGTCTTGGTTGTGGAGCAGTGCTTTTGTATACCTGGACGGGGAAGTCCCCTACAGTCCAGAAGAATTGAAAAAATTTGCATAGCCCTGCCTAAACTGTTGGAGGCGTGACTTGACCAGTTTGGATGGCTTTGCCCCACTGAAAAGAAGACACCTTCATGGTAAGTCCACCTTGTCACTCTAGATCTGCTGGTAGAGAGGTGCAGAATCTAGGAGTGGGATAGAATCTTTCTATCGAAGAGATAGAAAAAGTGCAGAGAAGGGCAACGAGGATAATTGAGGGATCGGAGCACCTTCCTTATGAGGAGAGGCTGCAGCGTTTGGGACTCTTTAGTTTGGAGAGGAGACGTCTGAGGGGGGATATGATTGAAGTCTATAAAATTATGCATGGGGTAGAAAATGTTGACAGAGAGAAATTGTTCTCTCTTTCTCACAATACTAGAACCAGGGGGCATTCATTGAAAATGCTGGGGGGAAGAATTAGGACTAATAAAAGGAAACACTTCTTCACGCAACGTGTGATTGGTGTTTGGAATATGCTGCCACAGGAGGTGGTGATGGCCACTAACCTGGATAGCATTAAAAAAGGGCTTGGACAGATTTATGGAGGAGAAGTCAATCTATGGCTACCAATCTTGATCCTCCTTGATCTCAGATTGCAAATGCCTTAGCAGACCAGGTGCTCAGTAGCAGCAGCAGCAGAAGGCCATTGCTTTCACATCCTGCATGTGAGCTCCCAAAGGCACTCCAGGGCCACTGGCGAGTAGCAGAATGCTGGACTAGATGGACTCTGGTCTGATCCAGCAGGCTAGTTCCATGTCTTTTCCTTATGTTCTTAGGACCTTTCTATCAAGAGATAGAAAAAGCGCAGAGAAGGGCAACGAGGATAATTGAGGATCGGAGCACCTTCCTTATGAGGAGAGGCTGCAGCTGGGGACTCTTTAGTTTGGAGAGGAGACGTCTGAGGGATATAGTGGATTAGTCTATAAAATTATGGCTGGGGTGAATGCTGATAGAGAGAAATCTGTTCTCTCTTTTCTCACAATACTAGAACCAGGGGCATCTATTGAAAATGCCAAAGAATTAGACTAATAAAAGGAAACACTTCTTCACTAACGCAGGATTGCGTTTGGAATATGCTGCCACAGGAGGTGGTGATGGCCACTAACCTGGATAGCTTTAAAAAAGGGCTTGGACAGATTTATTATGGAGGAGAAGCCGACCTATGGCTACCAATTCATCCTCTTTGATCTCAGATTGCAAATGCCTTAGCAGACCAGGTGCCTGTGATAAGGGCAGCAGCAGCAGAAGGCCATTGCTTTCACATCCTGCATGTGAGCTCCCAAAGGCACCTGGTGGGCCACTGCGAGTAGCAGAATGCTGGACTAGATGGACTCTGGTCTGATCCAGCAGGCTAGTTCTTATGTTCTTCTTATGTTCTTAGGATCCATTCCTTGGTATCTTCCATTTCATCTCTTACCTGCCTCCCTGGCTGTTCTTTCAGAGGTGGGGTCCATCCATGAAGATGGAAACTGAGTTCTCTCAGACGGAAGGAGGTCCATTGGAGGAAGGGGAGCTGGCCCAGGACCATATGCAAGGTGCCCTCTCACGTGGTAAGGACTCACTGTGCCTGAATGGGATTGGGACACCCAGGTAATTTGATGGGCAGAGAGTTCTGGTCAAGAAATGCTTCTTCATCAACTTATGACACTCAGTGTTCAATAGCTGGGATGTCTGTAAAAGGGTATTAGACAAATTCATGAAGGCAGTTCCTCACATTGATTGCAATATTCATATCCCTCCATTTTTCATTAGAGGGACTCAAGGTGGTTCAAAACAAAAGGCAGACAAATCTCATCCTAGCTCAGGAAAGCCGGTGACTAAACAAAACCTTCATATTCTGATCAGCACAGCTCTGAGAACCAGTTGCTAGAAGAGTGGGCAAATGTCTTGCGTTCATTCTTATAGGGACATCTGACAACCCACTGTTTGAAAAAGAGTACTGAATGAGGGATGCCAGGCTGTGGAGAGGGGCTTGGGGCGGAGGAGATGCCACGTGCATGCTTCCTCTGACCAAAATTGCTGATGTGACATTAGTGGATCAGTAGATGCTATGAACACTCACTGATATTACCCTCAGTTTCCAGATGCGCACAATTCAGATCTGGTTTTTGCCATTGTTTCATTAGTGGATCAGTAGATGCTATGAACACTCACTGATATTACCCTCAGTTTCCAGATGCGCACAATTCAGATCTGGTTTTTTGGCTTGATGTTTCAAGGTGCCATGTGACATCATTTTTACCTCCTCCTTTTTCTTCCATTAGCCTGGACTCAAGGGTATGTGCAAGTGCCTAGCTGGTGGTAGAATAGCAGGTCTGGTACTTTGGTCTGATCCAGCAGAGATGCTATCACATTTTTCAGCTCCAGTGTTCATGGGACAAGTTTCAAGTATCACAGACGTTTAAACATGTCAGTGGCTTTTACACCCCCCCCCCCCAGCTCATGGGTACCTTTTGCTTCTCTTCTGCCTCTCCTACCACTTACTAGAAAATTTTACAGATCTTTTTGAGTGTACCCAGGGCAACGTTTCACAGCCCTGGGAATGGGGGTGCATTAAGTACGATTCACAAAAGCAAACAGAATAGTAAGTGAAGGCTGTGCCATACCCTCTGCCCACAAGTAGCCTGAGGAGATTTTTCTCTCCAAAATTATAACTGCCTGACTCTGCAGTCTCTGAGAAGCCTTGTCTATAGCTTATTTTTTTAAAATGTAGTGTGTGAGGGTTGTATTTTGTTATAAATTAGCTGTTTGCTCACCCTTATATTAAAAATAAATATTGGGCTTCTTCAGTTCAGACTTCCAGTAAATCGTAGAGTGTTGCTTCTTTAAAATAAAAACTGCCTTACCTAGTCAGAAACAAACAGGCACAAAAAGCTTTTTAAACATTAAGAAAGATGAACTAGAATAAGATTTTATTTAAAACAACAAAGATATTTGACAAGCATCATAAAAATAAAGCAGGTAAGTTGATAAGGCACTAAATACAAGCAAGCTGATGTTGATTATAGCTTATTATACTGTTTCAGATTCGCTCAGTTCTTCAGTAAATGTTGGTTTACTTAGTTCTTTAAACTATAACAGCCAGAATTAAATACTTCACAGATGCTATTATAGTTCACTGTTCTCTTTCTTCTTTCTTAAGAGAACTCTATTTGCCCTCAGATAAATATCTTTAGCAGGATTTCTCCACACTGCCTAGGACAAACTAAACCTCAGATGTCCTGTCACACTAAGGTTTCCAAGTAGGACTTCTCTTTTCTGTGGCCCTACACAATAAATCTCTGAAATACTCCTTTTCTCAATAAGCCTACTTTGTTTATTCTCCTTTAGTGGATTTCCCAAAGAGATCACACAGTAACCATCAGATCCTCATACCAACTAGGCCTCCCATGGGCGGGTGGGGATGGGGGAAAAGTTGCCATCAGCTGCTGTATTTTTGTGTGTTTTAAATTTTACCTTATTTATTTATTTATTTTTATTTATTACTTGGGTTTATAAACCGCCCTCCCCCAAAGGGCTCACTGTTTTATGCTGATTTTTTTGAATTTTATGTGGATGTATACCGCCCTGAGCCCTTTGGGGGAGGGTGGTCTAAAAATGCAATAAATAAATGACGTGACATGACATCAATAAATAACTAGTATGAGTTTAGTGTATCATTACTATATTTTTGAGAACTCAGAACAGACCACTTTTGTTTCCCTGAATTTGTCCCATTGCAAAGAGTAAGCTTTTCGCCAAGCGAATGTAACCCCCATGCCCAGAATGGGTTGGCCCAGAATGGGTTGACCCAGTAAGGGGTGGAGACTCGGAGCAGCAGAGAGGCTGAAAGAGCTCTTTTGCAGAAGAACAAGGCTACCAGACTCAGACCTTGATTTCTATAAGCCCTTAACACCTTGTTAAGGTAATTGCAATATTGTTGGGAACTACTGGGAAGGTAGTTGTAAATGTTGGAGTTTATTGTTTCAGGGTTTCTTTTGTGGTTGTAATGGGTGAGAGTTCTCCTGGAGACCTTCATCATGTTGCAACCTGTTCATCAAGCCCTTGGAGTCTTCAGGAGCCAGCCAACTTGCAAAGAAGATTTGGACTTGGCAATATCAGTAGACTGTAAATAGAAGGACTTGAAATGCAACCTGAACAGGACCTTGAATTGTAACGTTAAATGTTGCTGTTTTAAAAGTGTTAATTGTAAAAAAGAAAAAGTAAACCATTTGTTGTTTAAATTTGGTTCTTGCAACTCATTCCAGGTTCTGCTTACAAGAACCACAGAGAATTTACCTTAATGTAACCCCCATGCCCAGAATGGGTTGGCCCAGAATGGGTTGACCCAGTAAGGGGTGTGGAGACTCGGAGCAGCAGAGAGGCTGAAAGAGCTCTTTTGCAGAAGAACAAGGCTACCAGACTCAGACCTTGATTTCTATAAGCCCTTAACACCTTGTTAAGGTAATTCCAATATTGTTGGGAACTACTGGGAAGGTAGTTGTTGTTTTGCTGTGTTGTAAATGTTGGAGTTTATTGTTTCAGGGTTTCTTTTGTGGTTGTAATGGGTGAGAGTTCTCCTGGAGACCTTCATCATGTTAAAAACCTGTTCATCAAGCCCTGGGAGTCTTCAGGAGCCAGCCAACTTGCAAAGAAGATTTGGACTTGGCAATATCAGTAGACTGTAAATAGAAGGACTTGAAATGCAACCTGAACAGGACCTTGAATTGTAACGTTAAATGTTTATTTTGTTTTAAAAGTGTTAATTGTAAAGAAAAGTAAACCATTTTGTTGTTTAAATTTGGTTCTTTGCAACTCATTCCAGGTTCTGCCCCACAGAACCCACAGAAGGAGGTTACACGAACAGAACAGTTCCTTTATTATACAATCATTCCTTAGCTCTCACTGCCTCAGAACTCCTCTCAAACCTCACAGTGCTGACTGAAAACTTGCTCTTTAGCTGCCAAACAATCACAAACTGCTGTGGTTAACTCCTTCTTTGCTGGAGCTTTGCTCTGTTTTCAAACAGTAAAGTCTTGGAATTTGTCACAGAGACCAATACTCTTTTTCCCCCTTTTCCAGGCAGTGAAGAGGCAGTGGTGATCCGTTCTCTTTGCAGAAGTGTGGAAACAGCTGCTGCACTTCCAGTCCAAGTAGGGGAGATAAGCAGAGGACAGCCTGAGTCCCCCCTCCTTTCTCAGGTGACGTTTTCTCTGCAGTTGGTGCTGAGGGCCCCAGGCAAGAGGCTCTGAATGCCCCTCTTCATACATAAGCTCTGAATGCCCCTCTTCTCCATCATGCATTCTCCCAGAATACCCCCTTTCAGCATACTGTCTCTGCCTGACATGACCTCTGATGAGGGAATTTGCTTTTTCTTTCAGTCTCTGGTATCCTTTGGGGAGGTGGCCGTGTATTTCACAGAGGCAGAGTGGGAATTGCTGGATCCAGACCAACAAGCTCTGTACAGGGATGTCATGCTGGAAAACTATAGGAGCATGGACTCTCTGGGTAAGGAACTTTCATAGGTGCCAGTGGCCTTTGAGATGATGCAGGAATCAAAACCTTGAGCAGAAATAGGCCTGTTCTGTTACTTCCTTATCGAGACCTAGACATGGCAGGGTGGCTACAAACATTCAATATGGCCAGGCAGAGTGGCCCAAGCCAACTGGTTTTCCTGGTGCAACTGAGGGCAATGTTGTGGCCATCACCAAAGCCAAAGAGGGTGTCCTGACCTGAGGCGAGTGTGGGACTGAGAGGCCCTCAGGAAGACTCTGAAAGGGGCCACATCCTACTTTCTCATTTTACAATCATTAGAACACACTTGTCCTGTAGATGGGATTACAGTGATCCTCTTTGACTGTGATCTGGACAGCATTGTATAGTGTTTGAGAGTGGCAGACTGATCTGGAGAAAAGGGTCTGATTCCTGACATCTCCACATGGAACCTGCTGGGTGACTTTGGATCAGTCACAGTTCACTCAGAACTCTCTCAGCCTCACCTACCTCACAAGGTGTCTTGTCTGAGGAAAGGAAGGGAAGGCAATTGGAAGCTGCTTTGATACTCCTCAGAGGTAGAGAAAAAGTGAGGTACGGAAACCAACTGTTCTTCAGTGGCATAGTGGTTAAGAGCAGGTGCATTCTAATTTGGAGGAACCGGGTTTGATTCCCCACTCTGCCGCTTGAGCTGTGGAGGCTTATCTGGCGAATTCAGATTAGCCTGTGCACTCCAACACATGCCGGCTGAGTGACCTTAGACTAGTCACAGCTTTTCGGAACTCTCTCAGCCCCACCCACCTCACAGGCTGTTTGTTGTGAGGGGGGAAGGGAAAAGAGATTGTAAGCCCTTTTGAGTTCTACAGGAAAGGGGGGGTATAAATCCAAACTCTTCTTCTTCTTACAGTGGTTGAGATAATGGTCTTTACCAAGTTTCCTTCCTTCCTGGAAATGTTTTTGTCTTCCTTGCATTTATTTCCTTCCCCATATACTTTCTCTCTCTTTGTGCCAAAGGAGCCAGGAATGTAAAAGAGACTATGGTGGAAACAGACAAGTGTCTTGCATCTGAAGAAAGGCTGATATTGTGACCCTGGACTGTTCAATAACAAGACTCTGTATTCAGTTTATTTCTTTATTGTGAAACAGCATCAGGAAAAAGCATTCAGACTCTATTGCCAGAACTAAGCATAGCCAGTATTGCAGTCACCATTATATCCCACACCATCCCCCACATCACATCACCCTACCTCTGCTTACCAGTTCCCAAGAGGGGATGGCACCCCTCCAGTCCCATGGTCCAGGGAAGAAGAAACCACCTTCCCCTGGAGTCAAAACAACCTACATTCCACACTACTGACAGCTACAATAGTAGGTGTCTAATGAGCTGATAAGGCCTGAGACGCAAAGTAGAAAAACATAAGCCTAGCAGGGAAGGGGAATGAAAAGAGAAAGGGTCCCACATCCCAGACAGGAGACATGGCAGGATAAAACGGGCTGATCATGATCGCTGGAGTGTTTCTTAAGAGTACCTGAAGAGTGTTTCCTTCCCATATGAGCTGGGTGTGAGTGAGGATCCTTCATGTTTTTGTCAAGGGAGTGAGCACAGAATAACCTTAAATAATTTCTGCTTCACTTAATCACATTTCTTAGTTTGGCAGGATCACAGATGCTGCTGAGAAAGGAGGGAGGCAGGGAGACTTTCTGGAGCCTAAAAGCTGGGATAGTCTGAATCTCCTGACATTGCTGTATTCTTAACTGTGGGATGTTCCAGGGAAAGGTGTTAACGGGGGAATCACTCACAAAAGCTAAGACAGAGAAGGCCCAAGGCCCTTTCCTACAGCCAGAGGTGGGATGCAGCCTATTCGCACCTATTCAGTAGAACCGGTTACTAAAATTTTCTCAGTTCGGAGAACCGGTTATTAATTATTAACTCCACTAGGGACAAGGGGGTAATCTCTGTCCCTGGGTACAACAAATCTCGTCAAGTGGGGGATGCAAAATTGCCCCCCAGGGCCCCCTGTGGCCCCCCTGCCCCCCGTGGCACCCCCCCACATGTGTATGAATTGTATGAAATAATACAATATATAGTAATTTGTGATGGAATAGTACTGTAAAACTAGCAAAATCACACATGACTGTGAAAAGCATCTTTGCCTTTTGATCTCCTGGAGCGAGGGCAGGAAACTATGCAGAGGTGCCAGGATGAAACTTCAAAGGCCTAAGTTACCTCATGGCCTGAACAGAGTTTTCCTGGGAAGGGAAAAACAAAGGTTTTGGAATTCCATCTTGAGACGTGGTCAGAGAAGGATCTCTGGGCCATGGGTTCCCGGAATGGGGACAAAGAACCAAAAGGGATATGACCACCTAAGCAATCCCTTAACTGCATCTAAGTTTTATTTCTTTGTTTTCTGTTTTCAATAAAAATCGTTAAAGGACCTCAACTGGTTGGAGTTATTGGAGAACTTGAGTTTTAATGAAACGGCGTGGCTCTCCCAGGCTTGCTTTCATGATATGGTAACAGCATTTTGGGATCTCCGATGCTCAAGAGTAAACACAACCATTAGTTCGCGGCAGGCTTACTTCCATTGATTCCAGTGTGAAATTTTGGGAAGAAGGCTGCATGCAGGTTGAGATAGTAGCAAGAGAGTCTGATGCTGATAGCAGAGTGCTGGGAGAATGTGCCAGGATCCGGCAGAGAAGTCAAGGGGCCAGGGCTCAGGTCTTGGCCCAGGCAGCCCAGAGGAGCTTTCTCAGGGATGGCAGGAGCTCCTAAGAAGCATGCTGCATCTGAGCTATTGGAATCTTTTGACAACACAGCAAGAGAAAACAACTTCAAAATTCCAAAGCTGGAGGATCAAAGTCTCCAAGAGGAGAGGGTACAAAAAGCCTCAGGTGGGGAACACATTTCCATTCAGATGCAAGCGGAGAGAAATAGGATAAAGAATCCTCTTCCGGGCTGCCAGCATCCTTTCAGAAAGGGAAGAGCAAATTGCCAGAGGAACGAAGACGTCTTCAGAGGAAGCGGCTTAGAGATTACCGGAATGAGCTCCATAGCTGTCATCCAGCACCAGAAGGTTGGTGGAAGGAGATCGTCCCAGGAACAGGAACTTTCGGACGGCTTAGCATGAGAAGTGGACAGATGAACATTTCATCTTTTTGAAGCTGGTGTAAAGATTAATTGATGTTGTTGAATTACATGTAAGGGTTTTAATCAGTTTAATGGGAAAATTCATGTTTTGACCCATGAGAAAGGTAGAAATGCACAAATGAGTGTTTCCACTGACCCCAAGAAAATGTTATTGATTTGGAAGGGGGGTGGAGGATGAAAAGTTGTGTGAGAAGAGTGGATTTTCCACAAGGTGATACAACTGTAATTACACAATCAGTCCAAAGCAGTCTATATTGGCGTGGCAGATCCTGTAACTGCCAAGAGCAGCAGAATTCCTCTTCAAGTTAAGGGGATGGAGGAAATCCTTTTGAATACAAACTTTGAGGATAGGGTGTTTTGGTTTGACCTGCAAAGTGCTAAAAGGTATCACACACCAGAGCAACTGAGCTCAAGTGGCAGAAATGCTGGCTGAAGGGAAAATTGTATTCTGCAACAAGCCAGGTTACACTGACTGATTTCCACACTACATTGATATGGGCGGGAATTTGCCTATTGAAGTGACGTCCTGCAGTAGTATTTTGCATCATGTAATGGAAGAGAAATTCCAAAGGGAGATACTATTGTGTTTTCTCCAGAGGAAAAGAAGGTATCAGACTATGGTTGAAAGTGAGGCATGGTCTGTATGGTTCAATGCTCAATGATATTGCATTGCTTATTAGTCTGAGTATGTATTAGTCTGAAATTGTGTTTTTGTATGCTGATTTTCTTCATTCTGTATTGTTGTACTATGTAGGACTATGTTATGCATAGAAAAGAATTGTAGTTAGCAGATCTCTAGTATTGAAAGTTAGAGATGACTGATGTGAAAGTAACACATGTAATCTTTTCCTAAATGGATAGATGAAATATGCTTGGCCATTGAGCCCACATTTCCTCTCAAAAGGGCGTGTGATGAGTCATTTTCTTGAAATATAGGCTCACTGACTGTGAAAAGCATCCTTTGCCTTTGATCTGCCTGGAGCGAGGGCAGGAAACTATGCAGAGGTCTCAGGATGAAACTTCACGAGACTCAAATTTATACAGCTGGGCAGGTTTCCTGGGAAGAGGGAAAAACAAAAGGTTTGGAATTCCATCTTGAGGCGTGGTGAAGAAGAATCTCTCTGGGCCATGGGTTCCCGGAATAGGACAAAAAAGAACCAAAAAAGGGATATGACACACAGCAATCCCTTAACTGCATCTAAGTTTGTGCTGCTGTTTTCCAATAAAATAGACAGAGACCTATAAAATGGACAGGTTATTGGAAAGAGCGGTTTTAATAGAAACAAAGCGTGGCTCTGAGCTTGCTTTTCATGATATAATTCTGTGATGGAATAGTACTGTAAAACTAGCAAAATCACACACTTGGCTGTGAAAAGCATCTTTGCCTTTTTGATCTCCTGGAGCGAGGGCAGGAAACTATGCAGAGGTGCCAGGATGGCTTTAAAGGAGCTAAAGTTACCTCATGGCCTGAACAGAGTTTTCCTGGGAAGGGGAAAAACAAAGGGATTTTTGGAATTCCATCTTGAGACGTGGTCAGAGAAGGGATCTCTGGGCCATGGGTTCCCGAGAATAGGGACAAAAGAACCAAAAAAGGGATATGACCACCTAAGCAGTCCCTTTAACTGCATCTAAGTTTTATTTCTTTGTTTTCTGTTTTTCAATAAAAATCGTTAAAGGACCTCAACTGGTTGGAGTTATTGGAGAACTTGAACCCAGGTTTTAATGAAACGGCGTGGCTCTCCCAGGCTTTTGCTTTCATGATATGGGTAACAGCATTTTGGGATCTCCGGGATGCTCAAGAGTAAACACAACCATTAGTGGATCGCGGCAGGCTTACTTCCATTGATTCCAGTGTGAGAATTTTGGGAAGAGAAGGCTGCATGCAGGTTGAGATAGTAGCAAGAGAGTCTGGATGCTGATAGCATGAGTGCTTTGGGGAGAAGATGTGCCAGGATCCGGCAGGAGAAGTCAAGGGGCCAGGGCTCAGGTCTTGGCCCAGGCAGCCCAGAGGAGCTTTCTCAGCGGATGGCAGGAGCTCCTAAGAAGCTTTATGCTGCATCTGAGGCTATTTGGAATCTTTTGACAACACAGCAAGAGAAAACAACTTCCAAAAAATTCCAAAGCTGAGAGGATCAAAGTCTCCAAGAGGAGAGGGTACAAAAAGCCTCAGGTGGGGAACACATTTCCATTCAGATGCAAGCGGAGAGAAATAGGATAAAGAATCCTCTTCCGGGCTGCCAGCATCCTTTCAGAAAGGGGGGGGAGAGAGCAAATTGCCAGAGGGAACAGAAGACGTCTTCAGAGGAAACGGCTTGGAAGTTACCCGGAATGAGCTCCATAGCTGTCATCCAGCACCAGAAGGTTGGTGGGAAGGAGATCGTCCCAGGAACAGGAACTTTCGGACGGCTTAGCATGAGAAGTGGACAGATGAACATTTCATCTTTTTGAAGCTGGTGTAAAGATTAATTGATGTTGTTGAATTACATGTAAGGGTTTTAATCAGTTTAATGGGAAAATTCATGTTTTGACCCATGAGAAAGGTAGAAATGCACAAATGAGTGTTTCCACTGACCCCAAGAAAAAATGTTATTGATTTGGAAGGGGGGTGGAGGATGAAAGTGCCAGTTGTGTGAGAAGAGTGGATTTTCCACAAGGTGATACAACTGTAATTACACAATCAGTCCAAAGCAGTCTATATTGGCGTGGCAGATCCTGTAACTGCCAAGAGCAGCAGAATTCCTCTTCAAGTTAAGGGGGATGGAGAGGAAATCCTTTTGAATGCAAACTTTGAGGATGAGGGTGTTTTGGTTTGACCTGCAAAGTGCTAAAAGGTATCACACACCAGAGCAACTGAGCTCAAGTGGCAGAAATGCTGGCTGAAGGGAAAATTGTAAAATTCTTGGCAACAAGCCAGGTTACACTGACTTGATTTCCACACTACATTGATATGGGCGGGAATTTGCCTATTGAAGTGATCGTCCCTGCAGTAGTATTTTGCATCATGCAGTAATGGAAGAGAAATTCCAAAGGAGAGATACTATTGTGTTTTCTCCAGAGGAAAAGAAGGTATCAGACTATGGTTGAAAGTGAGGCATGAGTCTTGTATGGTTCAATGCTCAACAATGATATTGCATTGCTTATTAGTCTGAAAGTATGTATTAGTCTGAAATTGTGTTTTTGTATGCATGATTTTCTTCATTCTGTATTGTTGTACTATGTAAGGACTATGTTATGCATAGAAAAGAATTGTAGTTAGCAGTGATCTCTAGTATTGAAAGTTAGAGATGACTGATGTGAAAGTAACACATGTAATCTTTTCCTAAATGGATAGATGAAATATGCTTGGCCATTGAGCCCACAGATTTCCTCTCAAAAGGGGCGGTGTGATGGAATAGTACCATTTTCTTGAAATATAGGCTCACATGACTGTGAAAAAAAAAAGCATCCTTTGCCTTTGATCTGCCTGGAGCGAGGGCAGGAAACTATGCAGAGGTCTCAGGATGAAACTTCACGAGACTCAAATTTATACATGGCCTGGGCAGAGTTTTCCTGGGAAGAGGGAAAAACAAAAGGTTTGGAATTCCATCTTGAGGCGTTGGTGAGAGAAGAATCTCTCTGGGCCATGGGTTCCCGGAATAGGGACAAAAAAGAACCAAAAAAGGGATATGACACACCTTAAGCAATCCCTTTAACTGCATCTAAGTTTGTGCTTTGTTTTCTGTTTTCCAATAAAATAGACAGAGACCTATAAAATGGACAGGTTATTGGAGAAAAGAACCCAGGTTTTAATGAAACAAGCGTGGCTCTCCCAGGCTTGCTTTCATGATATAATTCTATTTTTTTTGTTCATTGGTATAAAGGTTGGGAAAGTATTATAGAGTAGAGATTTCACTGCATTTTGTGCCTGTGTCGAGAGGAGAGCTTTCACGGCCCGAGTTCCTTTGGCTCTACAGGAGGACAGGGCTGTATGGGTCGCGTGAGTCTGGTGGATTTTGTTCCTAATGTTTCGCCTGCATCGGTGGCTGGCATCTTCAGAGGTGTATCGCAGAGAAAAGTCTGTTTCTCACTGTGTCTAAGTGAGAAGGGAAAGTTTAGTGTGGTATATTGTCCATGTCACAGGGTGGGGAACCAATCATTAAGTCCCACCCAAACAGTGACCTTGTTCCAGTCCCAGTTCTTTAAGAACTCTCTCAGCCCTCCCTCCCTCATAAAATACTTGTTGAGGGGAGGGGAAAAGAGTGTGATTTGTAAGCCACTTTGAGGCTCTCTAGGGTTGAGAAAAGTAGGGTAGAAAAGCCTTCTCATTCTCTTCAGTTTAATCAACAGTAGCTGAGACTCCAAAGACCTGAGCAACAAGTTAAATGTGAATAGTGCTGGAACAATTCCTTGCCTCTGTTTCCCCTTAAAGTACATGCAGGAAGTTTTGGGAGGGATAGACAGAATATATAAATTTCTAACCTGGAGGACCTGGCTGGGGGTAAGGTGTGACTAGCAACTCAGAAGGTCTGATAAAGGAAATGGTCAACCATTAATTAGCAGTGTGGCTTCTTGCCTAGATGCTGACTGGAGCTCTTTCTTTCAGCAGGAAATGTAGAGGAGACAGTTGGGGGATTTCAGGGATTTTCTTTGGAAAAAGCCAAGGATGAAGGAAATTTCGGGGATGGAGATGGGCCAGAGAGAAAGGAGAGAAGCCACGCAGATAAGAGGAGCGATAAATCCATTCCATCTCAAGGAGGAAGCTTCAGTGAAATCCGAGTCCAAGAAGTAAGACCAACCAAAAGACAAAGGAACCAAGCCCCTTGTGCTAAGCAAAGAATTCACTCTAGCGAAAACGATAATGAAAGGGTGGCATTTGGAAGGACTTTTAGTAAAAACATCACTGTTATTTCCGAGAAGCGAATTCCCTCAGGAGAGATACCACATGATTCAATGAACTGCAGAAAGACCTTCAATTGGAAATCGGCCCTTTCTTTCCATCAAAGAATTCATTCAGGTGAGGCATGTAAATAGCTAATGAGTGCAAAAACTCCAAAGCAAGCCTTTCGAACATGAGCAAACATGAATGTCCTTTTAAAGTGTATATTAATGTACTCTGATGCAGAGCAGGGAAAACCTGGCAAAATATTTTGTGTGTGGATGATACTTCAATGAAATATCAAACCGCCTTGTGTGGTGTTCACATGAACTCTCTTTTTATTCCAGCAGGGGATGAGCAGTTAAATGAGAGAGATGAGGAACTGCATCAGCTGTTACCAGATAAAGTGAAGAATGAAGATTGGAATGGAAATTTCAGAAATCAAGTCAGACCTAAGAGGCAGAAAGGAAGTCACATAGCCGAGAAGAGGGATAAACCCATTCCTGGCCATGGGTGGGATGGCCGTGAAGTGATTGAAATGGTCGAGGAAGTGTATAAGTGCTTAGAGTGTGGAATAAACTTCTCAGATCAAAGCCAATATAGGAACCATTTGCAAATGCACACTGGAAAGAATACCCATCAATGCTTGGAGTGTGACGAGACTTTCCTTTGCACAGTAGAGCTCCTTAGGCATCAAATAATACACAGAGAGAAACCTTATAACTGCTCAGACTGTGGCAACAGCTTCTCACAAAAATCAGGTCTTTTTCAACACCAAAAGACTCATTCAGGAGAAATGCCACTAATCTGCTTAGAGGGCGGAATGAACTTTTCTGGCAGAAGAAAGGGTAATGTACATATTCCAAAGCACAGTACAATGAGAACACATAAATGCTTTCGGTGCGGAAAGTTCTTCAGCTGCAGATCAAAGCTCCTTGTGCACCAAAGAACCCACACAGGAGAGAAACCTTTTGAATGCTCAGAGTGTGGAAAGAGTTTCAGTCAGAGTGTCCATCTTCAACAGCATCAGAGAACTCACACAAAGGAGAGACCTTTTGAATGCTCAGAGTGTGGAAAGAGATTCAGTTGGAATAGTGCTCTTCAACAGCATCAAAGAACACACACGAAGGAGAGACCTTTTGAATGCCCAGAGTGTAGAAAGAGATTTAGTTATACTAGCACTCTTCAACAGCATCAAAGAACTCACACAAAGGAGAGACCTTTTGAATGCTCAGAGTGTGGAGAGAGATTCAGTCGGAGTAGCACTCTTCAACAGCATCAAATAACTCACACAAAGGAGAGACCTTTTGAATGCCCAGAGTGTAGAAAGAGATTTAGTCGGAGTAGCACTCTTCAACAGCATCAAAGAACTCACACGAAGGAGAGACCTTTTGAATGTTCAGTATGTGGAAAGCGATTCAGTCATAGTAGCACTCTTCAACAGCATCGAAGGACTCACACAAAGGAGAGACCTTTTCAGTGCTCAGTGTGTGGAAAGAGATTCAGTCGTAGTAGCAATCTTCTGAAGCATCTAAGAACTCACACAAAGGAAAGGCCTTTTAAATGCTCAGTGTGTGAAAAGAGATTCAGTGAGAGTGGCAATCTTCAACAGCATCAAAGAACTCACACAAAGGAGAAACCTTTTGTATGCTCAGTGTGTGGAAAGAGATTTAGTCATAGTAGCAGTCTCCTAAAACATCAAAAAACTCACACAAAGGAGAGACCTTTTGAATGCTCTGTGTGTGGAAAGAAATTCAGTCAGAGTGGACATCTTCAACAGCATCAAAGAACTCATACAAAGGAGAGACCTTTTGAATGCTCATCATGTGACAAGGCATTCAGTTGGAGCGGCAGTCTTCAAAAGCATCAGAACACCCACACAGGGGAGAAACTTTTGGAATGCTCAGGCAAACCAAATCAACTCAGGCGCACTCAATTGACAGAGGCACACCCAGTCACTCAGACTTTGAAAACGTTCCCACTTGGGAAAGTCGGGTGTCATTTCTGACTCCACCGAATTTTGAGGCAGTAACGTCAAATCGTCCAGTCAAATCCAACTTTATTTCTTGAAAGTCAGGATCATGGAACATTTCCCCATAAAAGCAGGAGCCCTGAAAAGGATGTGCCAGAATTCCACCATTCCTTGGAGACCTCTGCAGTTGATTCACAAGGCCCTCTCTGTCTCTTTCATTGAACCTCTGATGCACAGGCTCTGTAATTATCATCTTCTCACTCACCTTGAGTCCGGCAATATTGGCCTGCCTTGCTCCTTTTCGCCATTCTTTGTATTGTGAGTGCATGTGTTTGGTGGAGGTTCTTTACTTCCTTACTCATTTATTTTCTATTTTGTATCCAATACTGTTACAATTATAATATCTTTTTCTTTCAAGTTTTTATTTCGGTGTACCCCTAAAGAGATCTACTCTGGTGTTTGCAGACTACAGTATCCTGCATTATTCGCTTTTGGAGTATTTTAAAAGCTAATTTTTCCCACTCTGTATCCACAAAGTGTTGAGAAAGATTCAGTCAAACAGGCAGTTCTGAGTGACATTTAAGAAATCACACAGAATAAAGACCTTTTAAATGTCAGAGTGACAAGGAATTCAGTTCTTGCCATGATTTGATGTTGTGGCTTTAACACGTGTTAAAAGCTAGAGAGTGACCTTGGAGTCCTTCTTGTTTTTAGAAGGTCATGAACATTGCCAAAATAGCCCTTTTCATCTTCAACAGGCCAGAGAGTTGATCTCCTATGTGTTTTGTGCAGACCTCACCACAGTGATCCATGCAACCTCCAGGCTGGATTATTGTAACTCATGCTACACAGGCCTACCCTTGAGATTGATCTGGAATTTGGTCCAAAATGCAGTGGCAACAACAAAACAATGGTGAGAGAGCACATTACACCTGTTCTGCGCAGGCTGCACTGGTTCCTATTCAAATTCTGGATCATGTCCAAGGTTGAATAAGCTTCAACATGAGGAAGTGTAAACAGATGCATATTGGGGCAAAAACAATCCCAACTTCAAATATGCACTGGTGGGATCTGAACTGGTAGCAACAGACCAAGAAAGGGATCTTGGGGTGTTAGTTGATAGCTCAATGAAAATGTCCACCCAGGATGCAGCTATTCTGAAAAAGGCAAATTCCATGTTGGACATAATCAGAATAGACAATAAAACTCACGTTATCATACTGCTGTTATACAAATCTGTGGTGAGATCCAACCAGTTCTCACCACTTCTCTAGAAGTGGTTACTAATTTTTTCTGAGTGTCGAGAAGGGGTTACTAAAGCAACCTCCCTGCCCAATAGGGACTGGAGGCCCGTGTGTGCGGCGGCGCTACTGTTTGAATCCCACCACCATCAGAACCAGTTATTAAAATTTTTGGATCCCATCACTGGGTGAGATCACAGTTGGAATATTGTGTTTAGTTCCAGTCACCACATCGCAAAGCATGAGGAGGTGCAGAAAAGTGCAAGCAATCTGATCAGAGTACTAGAGCAGTTGCACTACTATGAACATCTGTTAAACTATTGGGACTGTTTAGCCTAGAAAAGGGGAGAATAAAAATATACACGATAGTGGGCTATAAAATTACATTGGAGAGGAGTGGAAAAATCCTGAGGTCATCCATGGAAGCCGAAGGGTGATCGATTCAGAACAGACAACAGGAAGTACTTCATTACACAGTGCACAGCTGAACCGCGCAGCTCACAGCCACAGGGTATGGTGATGATTTCTGAATTGGAAGGCTTTTAAAAAGGAGAATGGGGCAATCCATGGAGGAGGATGCTATCAGTGGTGACTAATCATGTGCAAGCCACATTGTAGAAGAGGCAATCCCCTCACTCAGGCATTTCAAGAGCCAGCATGGTATTGTGGTTAAGAGCAGGTCGATTCTAATCTGGATTGATTCCCCACTCCTCCACCTGTGGCAGAGGCTTATCTGATGAACCAGATGTGTTTCCTCACTCCTCACTTCCTCACTCCTTCATTCCTGCTGGGTTACCTTGGGCTAGTGCCAGTTCTTAGGATCTAGAAAGACCACAATTTGTGCACTGGATCTTTGACATTCCTGAACCACATTAATGAGTCCTTAATGTCCAAAGTCAGTCAGTCCTTAACTCAGGGCATCTCCCTCCAGCCCTCAACATTCATTACTTAAAAATCAGAAAAAGGATGTGACCAATTTTCAGTATTGGCCTTAAACGCCTAATGTACAGTTTTGCTAATTATTGCGAAGAGAACAGACTGGAAATTAACTATGCTAAAACTAAAGTTCTCATTTTTGCTAAGAGTTGGAAGCCCACGTCCTGGCGAATTAAGGGCCACAAAATTGAGCAGGTCAAATATTTCCGATACCTTGGCATTTACTATAGGTATAATTTGTCATGGTCCTCACAGCGACTAGCAGTACCTTGGCACATACCAACATGACAGCAATATATCGCTTTTTTTACAGTAAAGGCAATCAATACATTCCCGCAGCTTAGAAGGTTTTTGAGGCTAGGATTGGCTCCTTGCTACTGTACGGTTCCCCCATTGGGATTTCGGCAATAAATAAATAATTAAATTTATTACATTCCAAATTTCTTCGGAAACTAATGGGGCTCCCTAGATGTGTGCCTTATGCTGCGTTGTGCATTAAGATGGGCCAAACAACTCTAGAAACCTTGGCATGGATAAGGGTCATAAAATATTGGCTGCATATACATTTTCTAGTGGGATCCAATAGCTATATTCCCTCTCTGTTATCAGATCACTTTATTTCCAAGAGATGGGTATACTTTGTTGATCTTTAGGAAGGTTGAAGCCCTATTGGTTTCCCCTTGGGAGAAAATCCTCACCTTAATATGCTCACAAAGGTGGAAGCCTTCAGACTAGTCAATAGGCTCCTTGGATCTTGATTTTCATAATTTGACAAATCGATGCTGCCAAGACATCCCTGTTCTCGACTACATTAATTAATCCCATGCGAGCGTGGAATTATGGCAGCATAGCTTCGTCTGCTGATTAATCCCACCCAGAGGAGAGCCTTGGCTACTGCAAGATGTAATGTGCTGCCATCAGCTCTGCTGGAGGGGAGATTTAAGAATATGGAACGTTCTAAAGAGAGTTTGTTCATGTGATATGACCTCTGGTTGGAAACACTCTGACCATTCTCCTTTTGTTTCTATGCCCTAAATACAATAAGATACTAATGAAATACATGAATTCCATTTTCTTGCAATGTCTTCTCAGTTGGTGCTTATGAGTGTTATAAGATACCCGAAATCTCCTGAATTATTCCTCTGATTATTGCTCTTTTTTGTGAAACTGTTGCAAATTTTATACTGGAAATTAGTAATTTTAACTGTATTTCTTAACCTTGTTTTGTTTTAAAATTTTGTCCTGTCTTATATGCCAATAAGGGCTTGTGTTGTTAACATAGCCTATAATCCTTCAATTCTAGAAAAACAGAGAGCAGAAACGGACCAGGTCTTCTTGGAGAACTCATGCTATGGACGATTTTTAGACTGGCTTCAGGCTGGGCTATGGGACAGTGATGGCCCCGCTGGCTTTTGTTGATGACCTTCACCTGGATGTAAACAAAAGCCATGCTGCTTTATTGTTCCTATGTAATCTCTCTGCAGCCTCTGATCTAGTAGATCTTGTTGAGGCATTCTGGAAGCAAAAGCAGGTGGCAAGATGCGCCTTGCCCTGATTTAATGCGTTCCTCACAAATCAGACCTTAAGGGTTACTATCGGAGATCGCCATCCTTCAATGTGGGAGTTGTTTTGTGGGATTTCAGAGAATGCCATCTTATTCCACCATAGCAGATATTCTCTCCTCCTCCCACAGTAGGGGTAGCATTTCTTTGCAAACCAACACACCAAAATGAAAAGTCTCTGTGTTTTCCAATGCATTAACCACTGAGTCACAGGATCATAGAATCATGGAGTTGGAAGAGACCACGCGAATTTTACTGGACCATCAAGTTCTGCGATGCAAGAACACATAATTTATTTATTTCATTCCATTTTTAGACCGCCCTCCCCCGAAGGGCTCCGGGCAGTGTACATCAGTATCAAATATAAATAATAACAACAAAACAACCTAATACAGTTTAAAATTCACCGAATTTAAATAATAGTTTAACAGTTTAAAATTCACAGATGGAGACTTATCCTGCAACCCCCCCTTCCTGCCCACGGGAGACCTAGGACGGAATGAGGGTCTGGATGGTCACCCCGGCTGGCCAAAAGCCTGGCAGAACAGGTCCGTTTTGCAGGCCCTGTGGAAACTCTGTAGGTCCCGCAGGGCCCTGGTCTTATTAGGGAGCCTGCTCCACCAGGTACCTTATTGAGGCCAGCAGGATCTTTTTTGGGCCAGGGATTTCCAGTAGGCGCTCCTCCATAGAATGGAGGGCCCTGGTTGGGCAATACGGGGAGATGCGATCCCGGAGATATGTAGGCCCCCTCTTCGATAGCTGCTAATCTAGTGTCAACCATGGCGACGCTAGGTCTCTCCTTAGTGAACACTACTGGTCCCACACATCAACAAGGCCACACTCTAGATCTGATCTTCATGGCAGGTGCGCATATGGGCTTATCCTCTACTGATAGAGTGCCGTGGTCTGACCACTACGTCCTTAAGGCCCAGATAGATGTTGCCGTGCCTCCCTGTCTAGCACATATCTGGTACATTTTAAAATTTAAAATGTCTGGCACATTTCAGCCTGCCCGCGGAGACGGACCCAGAGAGGTTCCAGGAAGCTCTGTGGGAGACCCCACCCACTGGCGGCACTCTTGATGAGCTGGTAGAGGACCGGGATACCAGGCTTTCTGAAGCCACTGAGACTGTCGCACCAAAGCACCCTCTCTGCTCCCGCACCAGACCAGCTTCTTGGTATACTGAGGAGCTGCGACGGATGAAACAGGAACTAAGATGGTTTAGAGCGCATGTGGCAGCGGACTCTTGACGAGGGGACAAGACAATTAAAGCTCCAAAGAAGGAGACTCCGCCACATTCTAAGGTAGTGTATCCCACTATTGTACAGCCCTTACTGTCAGGAAGTTTTTCCTGATGTTTAGGTGGAATCTCTTTTCCTTCACCTTGAATCCATTACTCCTGGTCCTAGTCTCCGGAGCAGCAGAAAACAAGTTTGCTCCCTAAACAACATGACATCCCCTCGAATATCTAAACATGACTATCATGTCACCTCTTAAACTTCTTTGCCAAACTAAACATACCCAGCTCCCTAAGTTTCTCCTCATACGGCATGGATTCCAGACCTTTTGCCATTTTGGTTGCCCTCCTCTGCACCCATTCCAGCTTGTCAAAATCCTTCTTGAATTGTGGTGCCCAGAACTGTACACAATATTCCAGGTGAGGTCTAACCAATGCAGAATGAAGAGGTACAATTACATCCCTCAATCTAGACTATATACTCTTATTGATACAGCCCAGAATCTCATTGGCTTTCGTGGCTGCTACATCACACTACTGACTCGCGTTCAGATTGTGTTCTACTAAGACTCCCAGATCCCTTTCGCATGTAGTGTTGTAGGATGTTATTGAGCTGTCTACTCTCTTTGATTCCCAGTTTATCTAGGTTCAAGTTCTGTGAACGAAGTTAGAGGTTTGTTATTTATTTATCATATTTATATACCGCCCTCCCCCAAAGGCTCGGGTTTAAGCTATTTCTTTTAAACATCTTTATTTAAAACCAATCTAATTATTCCTGATATAAGTATGTATGAATCACTGATACAAAGTATACTTGAATATGCAAATCAAATCAGAAGACATATCATTTCTTGTCTTATCGAAAGTGGAAAAGCTAAAATACAGTTCCCAAGATTCCCACTGAAGAGCTTTCTTAAAGATTTCCATCTCACACAACCTACATCAATAGTAGCAGGAAAGCACCTGTTAGTAATGCAAACAAGTGCTTCTGGGTATAGTCAGTAAACTCACACTGTTTAAAAATCAAAAGATAGCATTGTTAAAGGGAAATTAGAAAGATGGTTTAAAACAAAAAGTAATGTGGTTCCAGAATGACAGGATACACAGGAAATGTATTTGTTAGTTTTATTTTATTATTCAATTTATATCCCACCCTCCCCAGTAGGGTTCAGAGTGGTGAACAACAACATTCAGAAACAACAGAACATCAATAATAACATCACCATAAAAGCAACAATCATAACATCACACTAAACAACAAGAGTAAACACCAGTAATCATAACATCACAATGGCATAGATAAACAACCATAACTTCATAATTTGGCTATATGACTAAACATCAAATCACACCATTATATATGAGCACAAATAACAAAGCAAACTTACTAACTACTTACTGGAGTCTTATACAACATACAGTGGTACCTCGGTTTTCGTCACCCTCACTTTTAGTTTGTTTTAGTTTTCGGCAATCGCCTGGGCGAAAAAGTTGACTCAGATTTAGTTGATTGCCTCAGTTTTCATTGATTTCTGTCGCCTGTTGTCCGACAAAACGGCATCAATAGAGGGCGACCCAGGACTGCAAGGTAGGTGGCCCTATGGTGCCTTGGTTGTCGTCAGTTTCAGTTTTCACCGGCTCCTGCTGAACAGATTACCAACGAAAACCGAGGTACCACTGTAATTGGTTCTTGAGATCTTAAGAGCTTACAGTGAGTTTCTCTGAAGCAATAATGTTGGAGAAGGGGAAAAAAGGAAACCCCTAACTGTCGCTGTAACTATTCTTATGGTAAATACTGCCCAAAAGCTCCTGACTCTTCACAGCTAATCACACAGAATTCTTCATGGAATCTTCTAGGAACTGAGCGAGTTGCCCCCCTCAACAGGAATTAGCTCTCAATTGCAATGGCTGGTTAATTAAGCTCACTTGGGAACTTGGAGCACTCTGCACCATCTAGAACACATATGACACATATCTCAGTTGCTCCTTTGGGGACTGTTTAGCTTTCTAGCTCATTTCAAGATGCTGACAATTACCCACAGGGACTTTCAGTCCCCCAATACGATCTGCTGCATCAGGTTTGCTTACCTGAGCAAAGCTAATGAGTGAGAGCAACAGTGGCATAAGGAGAGCATACTGAGAGCATATGCACCGGAGACAAATTCCTTGTGTGTCCAATCACACTTGACCAATAAAGATTCTATTCTATTCTATTCTAGGAGACTTTCTGGTGGCTCCGACTTTGGGCAGTGGCCTGCCTGATGAGATCAAGAAGGTTCCCATAATTTTTGCATTCCACAAAAGATAGAACTGTGTAAGAAGGTATTTTAATGAAGGTTTCATGATGGTGTGAAGGTGTTTTGGATTGGAATTGATCCTTTGCTCTGTCTGACTTCCAGGAGCAAGTGTTGAGGCAGGAATAGAAAGCAAAGAAGGAAGTCAAGTTATGGAGTTTGGTTGTTTTCCATCTGGTGGGATTCTTTTGTGAGTTTTGCCCTGTGTAGCTCTATTGTTTTTGTATTAATTCTGCCTCAATAACTGTGCTCCTATTGATACTTGACTGCTATAGTACTTGTTTATAAACTGTTTCTAGTTCACTCTGCCAAGATCCCTCCGTGTACACTGCATTATATCTTGAATGTATTATAGTGTTTCACTGCATTGCTTTCTAACTATCCAATCTATTTTACTTTGGGGGGGGGAACTCTGTGTGTGGCATTCTGTGTGTGTATTGACTCTAGAGCTGTGACTCTAGTATTCACTTTATTCTGTGGAAAGCCAAGTGTTGAGCTTTAATAAACCGTACTTAGTTTCTGTTAAATCACTGTCTTGAGTTCCTACTGGTAAAACATGGCCCAGTGGGTGAAAAATAAACCCAGAATTACAGGTATTAACTAGAATGTTATCTTCCTCCAGCATTCATTAGAGAAATAGGAGAAATCAAGAATGAATCCTTACTTTAGCGTTAGGAACTTTGTAAAAAGTACATCAGGGTGTCACAGACCATTGTCTGTCAGAGGGATTGATTGAACAACAGCAGCCCTGACTATTTGTTTTAGTGTTGAAATTTGCTAAAACATGTACACGTTCTGGTTTCTCAGCTGTGTCTTCAGCGCCATCCTTGGAAAAGAAATAACTTTGAATAGGTGGACTGATGACCAGAAAAATCTCTGAAGAAGTTGGTATAATAGTTTGCAGTTTTGATGTATATTTTCTTCTGCAGAAATTTTCTACTAAGCTCACCGAACCACTCACCTGACACTTTTAGAACTGGAAGGTTTTGGTTTTATCATGTAGGTTTCTGTAATTGGGTCTACATCAGATAGCTGCATCTAAAACATTCCTGGATTTCTCAGATGTTAAGAGTGTATTTATCTTGGAGGAATCATCTACCTTTAGGTAGTCAATAGCCTCTGCCAGATGCAGAGTGCTCCGAGTTCCCAAGTGAGCTTAATTAACCACCCATTGCAATTGAGAGCTAATTCCTGTTGAGAGGGGGCAACTCGCTCAGTTCCTAGAAGATTCCATGAAGAATGCCCTGTGATTAGTTGTGAAGAGTCAGGAGCTTTTGGCCAGTATTTACCATTAGTTGCAGCAACAGTTAGGGGTTTCCTTTTTTCCTCTTCTCCAAAATTACTGCTTCAGAGAAACTCACTATGAGCTCTGAAACCTTAAGACCTCAAGAGCCAATTACAGTGGTACCTCAGTTTTTGTTGATAATTCATTTGGCAGGAGCCAGCAAAAACAAACAGACAACAACCGAGGTACCATAGGGCCACCTACCTTGCAATCCTGGGTCACCCTCTATTGACGTGGTTTTGACGGACAACAGGTGACAGAAATCAACGAAAACCTAGGCATACAACAAAAACCGAGTCAACTTTTTCGCCCAGGCGATAGACAAAAACTAAAATGAACAAAAGCCGAGGGCGACGAAAAACGAGGTACCACTGTATGTTGTACAAGACTCCAGTAAGTAGTAAGTTTGCTTTGTTATTTGTGCTCATATATAATGGTGTGATTTGATGTTTAATATTGCCAAATTATGAAGTTGTGGTTGTTCCTGTTTGTGCCATTATTGTGATGTTGTGTTTACTTTTGTTGTTTACTGTGATGTTATGATTATTGCTTTTATGGTGATGTTATTATTTTTGATGTTCTGTTGTTTCTGAATGTTGTTGTTCACCACTCTGAACCCTACTGGGGAGGGCGGGATATAAATTGAATAATAAAATAGAAGTAAAAAATAAATTTTCTGTGTATCCTGTCATTCCTGAACCACATTACTTTTTGTTTTAAACCATATTTCTAATTTCCATTTAATAAAGCTGTCTTTTGATTTTTAAATACTGTGAGTCCACTGACTATAACCAGAAGCGCTTGTTTGCATTACTAACAGGGGCTTTCCTGCTGCTATTGATGTAGATTGTGTGAGATGATAATCTTGAAGAAAGCTCTTCAGTGGGAATCTTGGGAACTGTATTTTAGCTTTTTCTCTTCAGATAAGACAAGAAATGATATGTCTTCTGATGTGATTTGCATATTCAAGTATACTTTGTACCAGTGATTCATACATACTCATATCAGGAATAATTAGCTTGGTTTGAAATAAAGCTGTTTAAAAGAAAAATAACAATCCTCAGACTTCATTCACAGAGCTTGAACCCAGAGAAACTGGGAATCAAAGCGAGTAGACAGCCCACACCTTTGCAAAATGGCATTTTGGGTTACTTGGGGGAGGAGAAGGGGCAGAGAGGGGAGAACCGGGTGAGAGACGGGGAAGGAATGGCTGGAGAAGGCCAGAAACATTTGGGGGAGAGGAGACCCTCCCAAGCTCACCTGATTTCTGCCTTGCCTGCCTCTCCCCCCTCCCCCACACAGAACCCCCCCCCCAAGCAAAACCCACTTCTCCTGTTCCCCTGGCACAGGTCCAGCGGGCTTCTTGGGAGCCTTGAAGGAGGAGGGGGGCTGTCAGTAGAGGCCCCCTTTTGTATATTCCTGAACACCCTTTTAGTCAATCACGGTGTGGAAAATCCACAACAGCCATAGAAATGCGATGTTTAAACATTTCAGTCCTGGAACTAAGGCTGATTCCGCATACGCAGAATAATGCACTTTCAAGCTGCTTTCAGGGCTCTTTGAAGCTGTGCGGAATGGCAAAAACAGTTGTGAAAGCAGCTTGAAAGTGCATTATTTATCTACAGAGGAATCATTGAGTCTGTTATCTGCACCTCTATAACTGTGTGGTTTGGTTCTGCAACCCAACAAGATCGACACAGACTTCAGAGAATAATCAGAACTGCAGAAAAAACAATTGCTGCTAACCTGCCTTCCATTGAGGACCTGTATACTGCACGGGTCAAAAAAAGGGCTGTGAAAATATTTACTGACCCCTCGCATCCTGGACATAAACTGTTTCAACTCTTACCCTCTAAACGTCGCTACAGAGCACTGCACACCAAGACAACTAGACATAAGAACAGTTTTTTCCCGAATGCCATCACTCTGTTAAACAAATAATTCCCTCGATAATGTCAAACTATTTATTATATATTTATTATATAATTACTGCACTACTTTTTTCATCATTCCTATTACCCATCTCCTCCCAATTATGACTGTATGACTATAGCCTGTGCTGACATTTCATTTTATTTTATGATTTTACATTTTATGTTTTTATTACTATTGATTGTTTCCTGATTGCTTACTAGACCTATATGACAATCATTAAGTGCTGTACTTTATGATTCTTGACAAATGTATTTTCTTTTATGTACACTGAGAGCATATGCACCGGAGACAAATTCCTTGTGTGTCCAATCACACTTGGCCAATAAAGATTCTATTCTATTCTATTTTGCGTGTGCGGAATCAGCCAAAGTGGAGTGGAGTGGAGTGGAGTGGGACGTTTTCAGTCAGAGGATTACAAAGCGTTTTACTCGGGGAATGCGAACAGCAGAAACAAAACTGAGTTGCTTTAATTGAAGTGAGATGTAGCACAGACAGTTAGGAACTGTAATGCAAATCCTGGCCGAATAATATCCATCAGGTTTCAGGGGACGACTGTCATTCAAGCTCATGCCCCGATGACAGACACTGGCGAGGACGAAACTGAAAGTAGGAACTGATCCCACGCCCCCAGAAAAGGAAACCAGTGAGTCCAAAATGCTAGAGAGTCGGCCAGGAAGGGGGCGGGGAGGCCACTTCCTTCCTGGCCAGGCTGCAGGCGGGAAAGTGGCCTTTGTTGCTTCCACTCGTGCAGCCCCACCAGCTCCTTCTTCCGAGTGAGTAAAGGGGGGGATCCCAGAGGCGGGGGATGCTGGGCAGGGAAATGTGGGGCGGGTGGAGGGGAAATGCAAGAGAGGTCAGAGGCGGGCCCTGGTTCAGCAGATGGAGCGAGAGACCCCCCACCAAAAGCCCGGGATGGGGAGGGGGCTGCTCCCTCCGGCGCTCCCCCCCCCCCAGCCCTTTTCGTGCATTGCAGAAGCTTCGAAGTGGTTTACACTTGCAGGGTAGGTGTAAGGAGCAGAGAGCCTGGATGGGCCCTGGGGGAGGGGGGGAGTGAAGGAAAAACAGGGAGGAGGGGGGGCTGGATTGGGGAGGGGGGATTCCTTAAGGGCAGACTCCCGGCTATTTCTCGCAGGGGCTAGGGGAGGAATCTGGGGGTGGGGAGGAATCTGGGGGTGGGGAGGATACGTACCCCAGGGATGGGAAGGCACTTTCAGAGGGCATCAATTCTTTCTGGAGGGCAAAGCCCGGAGAAGGGAGCAAAGAGCTCCGGGGGGAGAAGTTGAGGCTCTCCAAGGGAAAGAAATGGCGGCCCACAGTCCCATTCCCTTTTTATTTGAAACATGGATCCTGGCAGCAGAGAGGTCAAAGGTCTGCAGTCTTTAAATTAACTAGAGTGAAACCCGAGTTCTTTCCTGCAGAAGACCCTGAGCCTCAGTTGCAGGATGGATCCAGGCTTGGGAGCAGAAAGAGGGGCAAAAGATGGAGGGGAGAGGTGAATTTGGGAAGAAACGTGTCTGAAAGAGGAGAGGCCAGGTAGATAGGGAAGAGGGGAACTTCCCCCATAAAGAATGTCAGGGTCGGGGGGAATAGTGTTGAGCCAAGAACTCCAAAGCCATCCTCTATCAAACCCAAAGTTTTGTTTTGTGCTCAGAAGCCAATCTGGAGAGATTACCAATCTGGAGAGATTGCAGTTCTTTCCTGCAGAAGACCCTGAGCCTCAGTTGCAGGATAGATCCAGGCTTGGGAGCAGAAAGAGGGGCAAAAGTTGGAGGGGAGAGAGGAGAGGCCCCCCCCCCCTTCTGCCCCTTGGCTTCTTGCCTGCCTGGTCGCAGCTGGCCTTTCCTTCCTTCTACATCAGGTTCCCCAACAAAGCAGCTGTGACTTATGCTACGTGGAAAACTGGGGCAGGTTGGTCAGAGGACACCCCCCCACACACACACTGGAAATCCCGGTCTTCTAAGATAAGGGCTGCTTTTAATGTAGAACCATAAGCCAGAGAACTAAGTCAATAATGTTCCTTCCAGCTTCTCTGACACGACGAAACCGGAGTTTTGGGATCTTTTCAGAGTTAGCAGTACTGGACGGAGGAGAGTGACAAGGCCCCCATCTGTCACGCCTTGAAGAAATAAGTCCCTGACCATATCCACACAAGCAGGGTTGCTGGGCAGAAACTCTCTCCTTGCAGTGCTGATTCTCTATGCGCGGGACAGTTTCCCATGATGCAAAGAGCCATTTGTAGATGGCATATTTGGGACTGGATTTGCTGCCTTGAGCCAGGCAGTCCCATTCTAGCTCCTCAGGGCCTTTGTGCCTCCTGACCTTTCTTCCATGTGCAGAGCTGGCTGGAAGGTCTTGGCATCCCTCAGAAGGGAAGGGAGAGCGGTGAGGCTTCCAACAGAGTCAGAAATGGATGTGGTAAGTTTGGGAAGAAACAAGACTGAAAGAGGAGAGGTCAGGTAGATAGGAAAGAGGGGAACTTCTCCCATAAAAAATGGGGGGGGGGAATAATGTTGAGCCAAGGACTCCAAAGCCATCCTCAATCAAACCCAGGGTTTTGTTTTGTGCTCAGAAGCCAATTTGGAGAGACGAGCACTCAAGGGACCAGCAGAGAAAATGTGTATATAATTAAAGTTTTTCCCACCAATTTTTCTTCCTCACCCTCCCAAGCAGCAATGGGAAGACACATCCTTGATGCCTCCTTGGCCATCTCCTGTGTGTGATGAAGGGAAAAGAGCCATCATGTTGCCAGCTCAGGTAACCACGCTGGGGGGGTGGGGTGTCACTGGGAAAACGTGCAGCGAAGTGCAGGAATGGCCCCTTCTTTGTCGCAAGGCTCAGAGCTTTGAGCTCTTTTCCCTTGGTTCTGCTCACAGCCTCGCTTATATTATATGAGCAGAAAATGCAGAACTCCAGGCTAAGATTCCTGTTCTCATGCATCACCTTTCTGGCAGTATAGAGAACTACTTTCTTCCTCTTCTGCCATGAAATGGGGAGAGTCCCTACTTCCCCAAGATGTTGTTACAGCCTTGGATCCCTCTAAGCCTCATAATGCCCTCAACACAGTTCCCTGACCTTTTTGAGCCTGTGGGTTCCTTTGGACCTCTGACACAGCATGGTGAGTGCAGCCCCAAAATGGCTCCCATAGGAGGTAGAGCCAGCCCAAAATGGCTGCCACAGAAGGCAGAGCTGACCACAAAATGACTGCTGCAGAAGGTAGAACCACCCACAAAATGGCTCCCATAGGAGGTAGAGCCAACCACAAAATAGATGCCACAGGTTACCTTCAGTCACACAGTGAGAGTCCTCGTTCTTTCGTTGCAGCTGCTGCTAAAACACTTTAAAAATCTGCACGACCAGTATAATCCTAAATGGCTGATCAGAAGCCCTGCCGGGCAAAAGGCACGCCTGGCCCCACCTCCTCTCTAAAAACCCTTGATAAGCACCAGGAAATGTGTTGGCAGGTGCCATGGCACTCATGGGCATCTAGTTGGGGACCCCTGCCCTAGAATGCAGGAAGAACCAGGAAAAGGCACACGCACACACACACACCCGGTCACAAAGACAACGGCTTGAAGCCTGAAATGAGCAAATAATTTAATTTGACTCCAGCAGCTGTTACAAGGGTGCTCCTGGCCCCAGTGCAAGGAATTGAGAAGGTCTAATTTCGGGTTGGGTTTTTTGTCTGAGCTCATCTCTGGAGACAGCAGGTACTCCTGTGGGTGGATTCCGCACAGGCCAACTTCAGCGGTGCAGGCCTAGTAAAAACACAGGTGGGGGACTTCCCATGGCTGCCGCCTCCGAATTGAGGCAGGGCCGCTCTCCCCCCACCCCCAACTCAGTGTTTTTGAAAAGTGGTGACATGCAGCTGGTGCCGAGCAAATGGCACTGGATGCACATTGCTGCTTTTCAGGGCGCCGCTTAAAAAACAACTTACCCCACTTCCCTGCGTAACTCCGTCAGGCTGAGGGGTCACGCCTTTTGCCCTCCGACCCCCGGTGCACTGCCAGGGCCACGGGGGGGGGGGGTGTGGGGGGTGTCCCCTCGGCCCAACAAAGCTACTCTTCCATACAGACTTGCGGTCACAGGCCGCATCAGCTCCTGGGCTGCACTGGTGTCATGTACTCTGGTGCCCTGCCGCTCCCTGGGCTTGTGCGGAATCCGCCTAAGACTGGTAGCTGTGCCTCTTTTCCCTCATCGTGTCCCCATGCTCTCCCTGCACCTCCATCAGCTCCCAAACAGCTCCTGCTTCTTGTCATGAACCCTCCCTTCACCTTTCCTAAGGCCCTCTCCAAAGCCCCTGATTGTCCGGCACCTGCCAGCCTCTTCCATGCTTTTCATGTCTCCACCAGAACTTTCTCTCTCTTTGTGCTGCCTTTCATTCTCTTTCTGTCTCTCCACTTCTACACAAATGGACTAGCTGAGAGTGAGACAGAGTGGGGTGACTTCCTTGCCCAACATTTTGAATTTGGACTTCCCAAAGTAGGTCCCACCCCCTTCCCCACTATCCAAACACCTGGACTGCAAACCTCTTTTTAAATTTCCAGTTATCCAATTGAAGTTCATGAAAGTTAAACATTTTAGAATAAGGGTTTCATTCTTTTATGGGAAAATGCTGAATCTGTCAGCAGTCTGTGAGAGCAAAGATACCAAAAGGCAGAGAGTTGGGGGTTCTCGTGTGAATGGCCATGCAAGTATATTTCCCCTGGTAAAAATGCCCCCCAGGAGGCTGAGACAAGCGGACCAAATGCCACCACTAGACTCCTCTCCTCTCTTTGTGTCTCCTGGCCATCAATAATTTTTTACACAGCTTTGGGAACAGTTTTATCCTGAGCCACCTTTTGAGCGATATGAAGCAGCACTTTCTTCTCCTCCTCCTTTCCAGGGTCTGGTGTCCTTTGAAGAGGTGACTGTATATTTCTCTGAGGGGGAGTGGACCCTGCTGAGCCCAGCCCAGAAAGCTCTGTACAAGGAAGTGATGTTGGAGAATTTTAGGAACGTGGCCTCTCTGGGTAAGGGATCTCTGCTGTCTCCTCGATGCTGTGAGGTGTGGCGATGACTCCTTCTCTGGTGTCTCTAAGGAAGTCACTGTTGAGGGAGGATGTGGTCAGACCCTTTGGCTCAGGTCTGCCACCCCTTGTGCTGATCTGGGGAGGGTTAAGCGCTCTCCTTGCACCTTGCGGAGGCCCTGTCTAGCTATCCGTGGGCCACTTGAGACGACATCAGAAGAGAAACGAAGTGATGCATGTTTTGGAGAATGCGGGCCTTTCCTCACCTGTAGAAAGATGTGACTATGGAAGATCCAGGACTACGGAGATTTCCAGTTAGATTCTGATAACCTGCCTGCTCTTTTGGGAGCCAACTGATCTTTGGAAAGCAAGGTCAAAATCAAAACAAGGAATTTTTCTTATCCTAAACCTTTTTTTTTTTCATTCATCTGGAGTGTCCTTTCCTGTGTCTAGCTGCCTGGATACATGACATGGTAACACTGAGACTGGACCGCTGTAATTCAGTATATATGAGTCTGCCCTTGAAGTTTACTGAGAAATTCCAGTTGTCCCAGAATGCCATAGCTCAGCTAGGATCAGGGCCTAGACAAAGCATGCAAGTGACATCCATTCTATGCTCATTCCATCGGCTGCCCATCAGATCCCAGACTCAGTTTAAAGCATTGGCTATTCCAAAAGAAGCCCTGCATGGCCTGGACTTCCATTAGCTGTGACTAGCCCAGGGGTAGGGAACCTGCGGCTCTCCAGATGTTCAGGAACTACAATTCCCATCAGCCTCTGTCAGCATGGCCAATTGGCCATGCTGGTAGGGGCTGATGGGAATTGTAGTTCCTGAACATCTGGAGAGCCGCAGGTTCCCTACCCCTGGACTAGCCCAAGGTCACCCAGCTGGCGTGTGTGGGAGTGTACAGGCTAATCTGAACTCCCCAGATAAGCCTCCACAGCTCAGGTGGCAGAGCTGGGAATCAAACCCGGTTCCTCCAGGGGGCCACGTTGCACCGGGCGCATGCCTGAGTGGCGCAAAAATCACCCCTCATTAGGCCTGGCCCCGCCCCACCAGCCTGGCCTGTTTTCAGCCAGCAGAAAGCTGTTTTCTGCCGGCTGGAAAAGGTAAGTGGTGGTGGGGGGTGTGTGTGCGGGGGGGTGGGGGTGGTAAAACAAGGAGTGCACCCCGGGCACAGTCCTGCCCAGCTACGCTTCTGTGGCTCATACGTGCCCGTCCTTTCTCCAACTATATAGCACAGAGTTGTTTGGGAGGGCTTTTCTACAGTGGAATTAAGACTGTACTACAACAGA